>NW_026863816.1:0-21884 GCF_026571515.1 Ruditapes philippinarum | reverse complement strand
AATGAATACATGCAAAGTTGCAAATAAAAATGTATTTGTCTATTATATTAATTTCATATGTGAAAAAATAAAAGGGCCATAATTCTGTCAAAATTGACAAATCACTAAACCTGGGTATACATGATTAGGGGGACACTTAAGGTATAAGAACCCTAATGGGCACTATCAGGAACTAAAGAATTGACATCATGGGTCAGATTATACCTTAAAGTACACCTGTATGCAAAATTTAAACAAAGTTTACCATACGGAAATCAAGTTATGGCCACTTTTCTGAACTCAAGCTAGGATGTTATGAGGGCCCTTTTTTAGAAATGAGGAACCTTTAAATAATCTGCAATGACATTCTAATGAAAAATGTTTTCCCATGAATTTTTGGTAAGAAACAAATAGTACCATTCAGCTAACAATCTATATAAGCAAAATTATGGTTTCTACATAAAATTTATGAAATCTGTATAAAAATGTTACCCTACCCCACCCATTTTTACCACATGTCTGACCATTTTTCTACTTAGGGAGCCTAATTCAAAAAATTCTTAAAATTTACCCAAATGAGTGCCTGTTTTCAAAGTTTCCCTAAATTTTTAAAAAAGTATATTGGTTGATCTTGTAAAATATGAAATACTTTTACCGTCTAGTTTTGATTATATTAAACTTTGAAAATATCAGGTACCATATTTATTACTAGATTTGGCATAATTTAGCCAATAAATACCTATAAATTAAAAATTCAAAATTAAACACTTTTTTCTTTCCATATGGGACATGAGAGATACATAAGTAATGTTAAAAGAAAAAAAGAAAGAAAAAAAAAGTTGACCCTTCTGGGGATTGAACCCATGGCCCTCATTTTCAATGTAGTTAACAGTAATTCTAGCCTATTTGAATACTCTTCAAAGCGGAGGTAATGCATTAGGGTGCTAATACCTTAATGACAAAACTTATGTGAAGGTTTGGTTGAAATCCTCTAAGAAATGTAGGAGTTGTGCATAGAAGGAATTATTTACGCCTGCAGACATTCAGTGATTTAAATATAAATTCAATAAAATCAATCACTTACTATGGAACATGAGATACAAGTGCTGGTGGATTTGACCTGAATTCATCAACCACAGATTGGACAGCAGAATTCAGACTAGAATGTACAGAAAACTGGAAAAAAAGCAAAAAATTATTATCAATATAATTGAAGCTGAGGATTGTTATTACATGTAATTGTTAGCAAAAGCATTATTCTACTATTTCTAGATAAATGATGTTGTTGTTGTTTATACATGTGTAACAATTTTTTTATGGATTCCAATATCATTAAATTTTGTGATCAAAAAGTCCAAAAATATAACAAAAGCGTGAAACAGCAGTGGTAGACTAATTATAAAATTTAAATAATAATCAATTTTATAACATAAACTATCTATATATAAAGACATGTGACCACAATATGACACATAGTTCATATGATCATTTGGTTGTACACCATTTCAAAGGTCAACTAAATATACTACATTTAATTGGCCTTATAACGAAAACAACTCCACTTGCTCTTGCTTGTTAAAGATCCTGTAACTCAATTTTTTTATGGTTTTAAATCATAAATTTGATGCTCAAATGAAGATTTATCAATATTGTAAGTTCCAAAAACATTATTTGTCAAGATAGTACCGAATTTACTTTTCATGTAAATAAAGGGAGGTAATAAGAATCTATTTTCTATAAAGTCTAAGTCAATTTTTTTCAATAAGAAATGAATGCATATATTTTAATGATTACATATAATGATGACAAATATTTGCAGTACATATTTTACATATTCTTTGATGTTTAAAAATTGTTTTAGAAGCATAATTATATACATATACAAAATTTCACTTAAATGTGGTTACAGCCTTAATTACAACATACAGGATCTTTAATTCAATATACATGAACATACATGTATATAAAATATTTTTATTCTATACTGTTTATATTCTAATTTCATTAATTTTTTTTTTTTACACCACATCCATAATAAATATAGCAAACATAAACTTAACTTGGTTAACTCTTTATGCTTTCTTATCTAATCCATAATTAATACAGTTTATACATTTTTTACTGGTATATCCAATTCTAAAACAGAACTTACTTCATTTGTATACAACTTTGCTTGTCTCTATGCTTTTATTTCTTAGGATAAATGTAGCAAATAGCCACTATACATCATAAATTATGAAAATATAAAACACGGTTTGTCAAAATAAAAATGCCAGTGTAACTAAGATTAAAAATCATGTTGAAGGACACATATAAAAGTTGCTTACAATATAGAGCAACAAAAATATGTAACAGGTTTGAACAAAAAAAATGAAAAATTACAATGTACATACATTGTTTATACTTGGACAATTAGAAACTTTGGAATTTGCATCTACCCATGGATGTCTGACAGCTGGTTGAACTGTTATACTTGGTTTATCTTGTGGAAACTGTGGTGGTAGATTTCTGTAAAAAAGAACAGTGAATGATTTATTTTACTTAGTTAGCTGTGTTTTTAGTAATATTTAACACTGTTATGGTCATTATGATGACTTTCCTAGCTTTACTGGTGTCTATCTTTTGGTGTCTATCTGTCCATCATTTTAGGCACATGCAGGCACCAGACTAGAAGCACCGACCTTCTGTAAGCTAAGCTGGATATCTTCCTCACACGAGAGTCCAAAGTCCAAGACAGGATTCAAACCCACAAGAGGTGAATGTTAGGTGATACAAAATAAGCATTCGTAACAACTATGCCAATGGTCACGGAGACCCCAAAAATATATTACATAATAATAGTTATACAAAATGCATAAGAAATGCTCTTCTGTTTTTGCTCTCTTATTGATTGAAATTTTATGCCATTTTTTTCACACATTAAAGCTGTGTGATCTCAAAACTCATATACAATGTTCATGTATTTAAAATTCTTGCTTGTCTTTACAAAGGTAAATGGGTACAGCAAATATAGTTTTACTGTGTATATCTTGAACTCTCATAATTGCACAAGACCCAGCTAAGTAACCGTCAAGGGTTCAAATCCCAATTAAGAGTTCTCTGACCATTTACAAAATCAGGTTTTAGAAATGGATAATGATTAGACCATAGAGTGATACTAGAAGTCCATAATGCATTATTTACTGCAGTGAAACATAAATATTAACTTTAGTCATAATCATATTTCCAACTTTTTTATCAAAATAAGAATTGATTCAATATATTTCTAGAGAAAAAAAAGCGAAAACAACAACAACTCAGATGCCCCTTTAGTTATCCTATGTACACTACTCAAGCCACCAATGGTTACCTAAGTAGTAGTGTTTATTTCTCACATTTAAGAATTAAAATTTGAAGCCAAAGCTATGTCACTTACATAATTAAAGTTAGAGTGTTGCCAGCTGTCTGGATATTTAATCTGTATTCAACATCTCTTAGAGTTTCTATCACACTGAAAATATAAATAATTTAGCATTATCAATATATGATATCAAATTATGTAAATTCATTTATGTTTTGTTTGAAGTAAATTGCATAATTATATAAAATTTGTTAGTTAATAAAGATATACTTTGTTTACAGAATCATCATGAAATAAATAAGATCAGCTGCATGAAAAGATCAGTAAAAGTGAACATGGCCGATACGGCCTGATAACACTACTTATTATTTTATATTCTACTCCTTTCAGGTCTGCAGGTATCACATCCCTCCTGATATGGAAATCTGACAATGTGCTCATTTGCATAAATAGCACCACATAAGAAGATGGAAGATTGACCTAATTGTAATTATTGATGATTGTTGAAATAAACTTTGAAGGACATGACATTATTTACTTTTAAGTACAGATGCAACAGTCATTACCAAATAAACAATTCAATGAAAGAATGTCCTTTCCATAATATTATATACAACTTGACAGAAATATAAGGAATAGCAGTACCAAAGGATTTCAAGTGAACACCAAACTGAGATACATGCTTGATAAATCTTTATCATTAAGATTTCTTAATTTTGCCTTCATTTGTATAACTATTGCATGATTAGTTGCCCCACATTATTATAACCTATAAAAAATATGGAAAGAGACCAAAAATGATATAGTGCTTTAAGTATTCAAAATAAATAGGGGCTTAGAATGGCCTTGCCCTTCCATCAGCGACCAGATTTATCCATCAGGCATCATAAAAGAAAGAAAGCTCATATATATACACTCGATCAGTCCTTAAGATTTGATTAAAAATTGGGTTGTTTTAAACAGTCAAAAATGATGTTACACTACCAAATCCAAGCTTAAAAAATTAATTTAATTCTGAGCAAGATGCGGTTTTTTCAGATAATGTAATACAATTCTGAAAGATTTATTTTCGGTCAAAAGAATATTTAGTTTTAAAATAAGTAATGCATGATGCGAGTCATTCTGAAATGTCAACCAGTTCAATACAGGTAAAGTTAGAAACACTGGATTGTAAATGTCTTTGCCATAAACATAATTCGCCCTCATGACACAAGTTTACGAAAATTGTATATACTCGGTTGATTGAGTCCTTTATCAGCAGTAGCAAGGACACCACCTTTTAATGAAAATATGGAATTTATTGACTAACAGATTAATAAACTAATATTTATATGCCTTTAAGGTGACAACGGAGTCAATTATCACTGAAAATACCTAAAATGAGATTTTTTGCTTAGTAGATTAATCCATCTTTTCTGAACACATTCGTGATTTAATTTTGGAAGCAGTTAGTCCAAAAAATGTGTTTTTAAACGTTTTAAAACGGTACCTGTACCATTTTTATCTGCTATTCGCATAACCTGTCAATTATCGACAACACTCCGCCCCCTGTTGAGGCATCAATGAGGGAAATCGGTAGTTCCATACATGCGTGAATTACCGGTCCATACGGGTCCATACTACTCATAATTCATGTATCGTACAAATACCGAATATCGTCTACCTTTTATTTAGCCTTTTTTTATAAAATAAGAAATTGTCGGTTAATGTTCGTAACATTATCTATGAAACATAAATAATTATAAGCATAATCGCAAGGCAAATATAGTTGCTAAAATATCCATAATGTGTGAAAATAATTTGTCTGTTCCGTTAATCTGATAGATATTACATTGAGTTTATGGACTTTTGTACGGAGACAAGGGCTTGCTTCACATTCAACCTCGTTTTCTAACAATGTCAAGTAAAACAACAACAAAAACAGACAACATATTTTATGTGAAGCCTATATGACTTGTGGTAAGGTGTCCCTGACAAATTTCTAAACCATTTTAGGTTGTCTAAGGATGATTATTTCTCTATGAATCAATAAAAAAAGATAATAAAATATATTATCAGTGAATGCTTTGAATAAATTGTTCGCCAGTAAATCGAACACAGTACTAATAAACCTGGGACAAAGTATGGAATTTATTGTATATCCCAGTAGAAACTGGATCTCTATGCCGTGGTTAGATGCATAGATGATATTCATGATAATAGAAGTCAAGAAGATCAGATCATAATGATCGAGTGATACCTTTTACTTCTTTTAAAATATGTGAAGCATTTATATCAATTTGGAGGAAAAAATATATAATATCCCTTTCTTATTTGTACATCTGCCATGGACTTTAAAAGACCGTCAGAAGCTCAGTTTTTTGTTATTTTGATTTATATTTTAACAGAATGTCATAAACGAATACACAGAGTGAAACTGGTATAATATAATAATAATGCTGATGATAATAATAATAAACTTCAAAATATCCCGCTAGCGGTGCGCAAATACGTTCCATTTCCCCCCACCGAGTGCCTCAAATTTTACCGAGAGTCACGTGACATGTGCGACCGATACTAGACGGACGGTAAATCACGTAAAGATTTGAAGAAATTTCTGTTATAAACTGATATTAATCAGCAACTTTTTAATTGGTCAGATGTCACTGGGTCATAAAATGTTGTTAGAGTATATTACCGCAACTTGTGACCCTCTCGAGTGCGATATTTGTGTATTATGCAATTATTTAGCGTGAAACGTAGGGGTCCGAGAGAGAACAGCCGATTTATGACTCTTCGTTTGATGCGGGTCGGACTAACTTTGAATCGGCATAACTTTTTAAATAATCAAGCAATTAACATGCGGTTTAAAGCACATGAAAGGGAATTCATTTACGGAGGGAACCATGTCAGGGATTTTTGTTTGCTCAATCAGCGACTTAATTATCTTTAATTACGTAATATGTATGGTGAAAAAAGTCACATAAAATGTTTGACGTTACGTAATATTTTTTTGAGAAAAGATAGAAAAAATTTGAGACACGGTTGGTTCCCCAGATAATATAAGTATGTTTATTTTCCAAAAGTTTGATGACAAAAAAATAAAAAATGACTTTGATATGACGATTTAAAATTTTAGGATTTTTATTAAAAATCAATCATTTACAAAGGCATTTTTTTCAAATATGTTATTTTTTATGATGATCAACGACATTTAATGCACAAAGATTAAATAAATAACAATAATTACTTTAATAAGTTGGTTTAAATGACATTTATGTGAGTACCACGGAAAGTGTCTGTTGTCACCTTAACTTACCTTAATATGTAAATTGTTATTAATATGATAATACAGTCACAGAAAAATTTTCAGTCTGACAGGGACTCACTCCTAGTCCAATATATCAGACATTACAGGCTTGTTATAGTTCATGTCTTTCAAGTCTGAAGCAAAAATATCTCAAAGCGGCAACAAATTTATAGGGCTAACTTGCTCCCTGGTTAGATGACCATCAGAATACCATAATGTGGCTATGAGCTCTCCTATCCCTAACATATTGTCTACCATTGTTAGTAGAAGATTTCTTTTGTGTGACAATACAAATAAG
Organism: Ruditapes philippinarum; assembly: GCF_026571515.1. Lineage (NCBI taxonomy): Eukaryota > Metazoa > Mollusca > Bivalvia > Venerida > Veneridae > Ruditapes > Ruditapes philippinarum. The sequence continues at coordinate 14,978 of NW_026863816.1, read as the reverse complement.
CTACCTAAAAAGTCTTTAAAATGAATGAATAATAAAGATTCTTTAGTTATACTTCAAGTTTCCTCTTCTCAAAGACTCAATTTGCTTAGTCCGTTGCATTTGAAGCTCTGTTGAGCCAGGCAATTTGCTTTTCTTCGCTCCTTGGCCAAACCAAGGCATCTTCTTTACTTTGTTTTGAAGTAAAATTACTAAAAGGTATGTTGGTGAGTAATTTCACTTCCTGGTTTTTTGACCGGAAACCTCAAAACGTCATCAAAAGATGTGCACATCTTTAATTTCCGGTGATGTACGCAACTTCCCGAAATTTTGCAGCAGGTGCATACAAAGAAATGTAGTTTACGAGTAATTTTGGCACTGACCGGTCATAATTCATCAACATTTTCAAAGTATACAGTTTAAGTTTATCATGTTTTGTTCACGGTTTCGTTTATGATTATTGAAGTGCTTAGTTACTGATTAGAGGCGCAAAAAGTCATTGACCTATTTTCCGTGTCACATATTTTCGCGTCTATATTGGGAATAATAAAATATGTTAGTTTAATGAATGGGCTAATATTTAAATAATACAGTTTTTTCTGTTCAATTCGATTTTCAAATGGTATTTATCTTTTATTTTGAAATTGTTACATGATAATATCTTGTGACATGTAAAAAAATAGCAAAATCTTCATGAAAAAAATGTTGGCAAAATGTTCAGCCTGACCAGCTCTCAAACCTAGAAAACTTAGAATGTGACAGTGTTTCACTTCTGGGCATTTCGGCTTTACTCTTTCCACCTTCTAGACGTCACAGCCTGCTACCACTTTTAATATGCTACCATAGAGCGGTTAATTCAGTTACAGTATGTGGGACATGACCTATGTTGCAGAGCAACAGATAAGCTCTGAAAGTGAATTGGGTATTACTCCATCATTTCCTTTGGAATTGGGTATTGGCTCCATTTAATTGGGTATTCCAAAACTAGATACCCTATGATTTCAAGATCAATTGGGTATTCAATTATGAAGATATGAATTTTATGGTTTCAAATTCAATATCAATAAAATTAAATTTAGCTATCTTAACTGTTTTAAAAAGAAAATAGGATTAACAGAGATCGGGAAAGAATTTTTGCAGATGAGACTATGTCTCCACCTGTTGGAAAACTAATGAGACATTTTTAAAAGTTATGAGACATTGTTCAAAACTAATGAGACATGTTTTTTTAATGATAATCGATTATAAAGTACGGATACTGGTCGGAGACCATCAACCGGACAAGTTTGGAATATTTTTCTGTATAGATTTCATAATTTTTAACCTAGAGACCAAACAAAAAATTTGTCACAGTTCAGCTAGGTTCTTCTCCTAATTAATTAACTAGTTTGTTTATTTCTGATTGTATTGACACTTATATCTGAGGCTTGACAAGGAAGTAGGTAGGTTAATTTCACCAACAATTGCAGACTTGATAATTTGGTCCTATTTGAATGAACATCATGGTTTAATACATAATTTTTGTTGTTGTTATTTTTTTGTGTCAAGCAGTTTGTTTATTTGCTGAAGATAAATAAGATAAAAAGAATCATAATTAAGAATCCAACATTTCATAAGTACCTTTCCATAACACATCAAGTAATATATGACGTAATGTGTAATGTCCATTGTTTTATTTGCACTGAATGGCTCCTACGTAGCATTCATTGTTGTCTTTTTTTTACAACTCTACATCAAAGGGACTCACAGCATACACAAGTCATGCAGTTCAGATATCTGATTGGCTAGTGACCTGTCAATTATTGTAGTGATGTAATAAACATCACTTCAGCTCATATTTCACTTTGTTATTGTTAAGTTTTCAAAGGCAGGTTATGATGACCTAGATTTACCGCAGATTATTTTTTTCAGTGCAACTATAAATAGTTACACTTTTTTGCTGTGGATAAAGTTTGAAGTCACCAAACGTGATTTTAAACACAAAAAGAAAAGGTTTGGATTATTTTTGTTAAGGAAGGATGATACTAAAAAAAAATTAATGATTTTTTTAATCTAAAATGTTGTCCGATGGAAACGGCAAACAATGGAAGAATGGAAGCTAATGCTTTAATAACTACAAATGCATGGAAAATCTAAACTTTTGAAAATTATTTTGGACATTTAAAAACTGACTGCCTTGCTTTTCAATCGACAGAATATTAAATGATATTTCAAACAATTGACGGTGCTAACTCATAGCTACTGTACCACGTGGTGTTGGCAGATAACTGGTTTAAACTGGTTTAATGCAGATAATCAGTCCTGCCTTCTGTACCTGTAGGTGGAGCAAAGAAATTTGTCACTTTGAAATTATTTGGTGCCGCTAATTGATTGACAAACAGTCAGACTTTACTGCTTTCGCTGAATTTCTTAGGCCAAATTTGCACTTTAGAAATTACTTGTCTCCTCATTGTTTTTTCATGCAACCTAATGTCGCATCTGCAGACTTATCAATGCGACAAAAATCATTTTAATGCGACTATGTCGCAGGTCGCGGGACTTTCCCGATCTCTGGATTAACAATTTACTAGAACTTTTCACAATTGTTTTATTTTTTATATAAAATGCTCCTGTTGAATTTCATAATATTTTTAACAAGTTCATTTTCTGACTGATTTTTGATTATTTGCGACTGTTTTGTTTTAAATCATTTTCACTTTGTACGACGCCATATTGCTTTTCAAAGCGTCTATTGGTACAGCTTGGACCTACTTATTGACAGTCTCCGCAAAATCAATGGTCTCTGCCGGTCTGTAAAGACCGTCAACCTGAGTAGACAAATCGACGGTCTCATGCTTAGTCTGTCTTTGGAGACCGGGGACCGTCGAAGACCGGAGACCGTTGATTAGTTAGCATTGATTCACGAATATTCGGATATCATGCATATCAATATAATTTGTCCAAAACTACGAGTGTACGACAGATAAATTTTGCGGTGATAAAAATGACAATACGCACGGGTTTTTAAGACAATTTGCGTATTTTATTTTTTTTAATGGGTTTTGATACGCATTCTTAAAAAATCAATTGCGTATTTTATAAAATTAATTGCGTAAATATGCAAATACGCACCTTATCTGTTGCTCTGTGTTGTTTTAGCTTGGTTGGTAAACTGATTAGATTATCTTGAGTGATCTGATAAAAAGACACAAATTAAACCAGGGAAGAGTTCCAGAAAATATAAGAAAATATGCATAGAAAATATAAAATACGCATTAGTTCAAGAATTCATGCATCACAGTTATTAGCTAAAGAGACTTCAGCGAACAGGTTTTATAGTACTGCTAGGCCTGTTGGCTGAAGCAAATCCCATATTGGCCGCCATTGCTGCCCTAATTATCACGTGACTAGCGAGAATTTAGGTTCGGATACCTTTGCATGACATTTGGTGACGTGCCCCAAATGCTATTTTTAATTGAAAACATGGATTTGCAATTATGAATGACGGTGTATTTATTCAATAAAAGACATTGTACCAAAAACATGTTGGATTTATATTGTTTTGAGTGATGATTCATGAATTAGGCCATCCTTAAAAAAATGTTTGTTTGCAGTAACGCGACCGACTCACAAAATTTGCCCCTACTCAAAAGTTTTTTTCATGGTCTGGAAAAAAAAAATTTTTTTTTGCATCAAAAAATTATGCCTTGTGCTTTGTTTTTGTTCTTTTAAAGGTTAATAGAAGAAATAAAATGTAGGTATTATTTAAATAGAATTCATTTATCAATTTATTAATTATCAAAGCATAAATTGTCTAGCATTTTGAAATTCCATGTTTATTTGGGAGTACAGTTCAATAAAAAAAAAAAAAATCGACCTACCTACCCTTCTTGAAAAATCTGGGTCGGGTTACTGCAAACAAACATTTTTTTAAGGATGGCCTTATTTGTTTGTTTTTATTTAAAATCGTACACTTACTTTAAATAGTGTATGGTCCGTTACTAAAAATTGAAGCTAGAATTCCCAAAACTTGAAGTCCTGCGAGATTTCATTTGAAGGCAGACTCCATATTGGTAAACATTCTGATTCTCTACATATTTCCCTAGCAAATAGTTGAGTACACAGTGTCATTGAAGTTTCATTTAAAGACAAAACATGAATTTATTCAAAATTGATTTGTTTATCAAATGGTATTTTTATTTGACCCAAATTTGATTAATAAGGGTGATTTTAATAGGAAATTTTAATTTTCAAGTGCGCTTCAGAATTTGTGTGGTGGGGGCAATTTCAAGAGTTGTAGGATTATTATTTATTTTCAATCATCATAGTGTTACAAATTACTTTCAATCAGTTGTCATAGTCATAGTGTCGACAAACTGTCATATTCAGCGAGATGTCTTTCGACCAAATGTCATGCACTGTAGCACCTCCTACTACATTTTTTTGGTGATTTCAACCAAACTTTTATAATGCCTGTTATTATTATTTTTAGGAATCATTAAATACAGTGGAGATAAATTATTCAGCGAGAAGTAGACAGGACATGTTAGAGATATGCCTTCAGTAGCACAGGCAGAGTATGGCATTAAGGATGTGTGGATGACCAATCTTGAAGAAGAGTTCCGGAAAATCAGACAAATTATTCAACGATATAAATATGTTGCAATGGTAGTTATAGCCAATGTTTATTTTAACAAATGCATCAGACAAGTTTTCCCTCAAAATATTGTCTTTTATGTCTGTTTTTTATCTTGACTATTCAAAAAAGGGAGAGCTATTGTACTCACCCATGCATGGGCAGCTGCCACATTTTGGTTAAGATTTTGCTTGTAAGTTGGTATCTCCAAAACTACTGAAGGGAATGGAATTATGGGTTGAAACTTTACACAATTATTTGAGAGCATAATCATAACTCTAGCATGGATTTTGAACTTAGAAAATTCTTCATTATCCGGGCTCTTTTTTTACTATCAAGCTCTAAGAAAAGTCAAGCATGTTGTCCTACTGACAGCTAATGTTTATTTCTATACTGTACCAAAGTTTCTTTAAATTTTACTGATAAAACTGATGTCTTTACAAAATAATATAGTGATGTCATCAGCCAAGTTGTTTTTTAAAATACTGAACTGATATTATTTCTTATAGGATACAGAGTTCCCAGGTGTGGTTGCACGACCTATTGGAGAGTTTCGCAGCACTGCAGATTATCAGTACCAGCTTCTCAGGTGTAATGTTGACCTTTTAAAAATAATACAGATTGGCTTCACATTTATGGATGAGAGTGGAAACACGCCATCTCCTATATCAACTTGGCAGTTCAACTTCAAATTTAATCTTACGTAAGGAATTTTTAAATAATCATATTCTATTGCATTTTATTACAAGTTTCAGGCTGATATTGAAGATGTTTAAGTATTTATCAGATTTGATAAGGTGTGACATCTTTCATCTATTGCTTTAATTCCAGAAGATGTCAGAATTTGAATAATATTTCAAAAGATTTTACTTTGAGTGGACAAAATATGTTTTAATGATTTTTTTTGTCAAGGACAATTGTCAACTATATGGGAAAATTTCTTGCTTTTCCCTTTTATTAGGAATGAAATTAGAGTTTTCGTTTTTAGAGCCACTTTCAGAGAAAAGTGTTGACAAATGGGTTTGCATTTGATTAAAGTTTTGGATGCAACTTTATATCTAGTTCACCCCTGAAGGTATTTACCTAAACATCATGCAAGCTCTGTGATCAAATACAAGCTCATTGATTAAAACTATTAACATGAATCTTAGTTGAATTATTTCCCCTTGTTGAATAGAAAATTTCTGTGAGGCTTAAAAATCATGTTTTAAGTAAATAAGATAATGAAATACATTACATATATCCAACAAAATCTGTTAATCATTGCATCAAGTCAGTTGTTATGAATTATTATCCCCCACTGAAAAGGCGGGGAATATAGAAATAGGCTCCGGCCGTCCGACATTTTTGTCCGGAGCATATCTCAAAAAGTATTTGAGATATCAACTCGAAACTTCATGGGTGGATGGATCTCATTGAGGAGGAATGAAGAATGATAACTCTATCCTGCATAATTTTTGAGTTATTGCCCTTTGTTATTTTTCAAAATTAATTTTTGTCCAGAGCATAACTCAAAAAGCCTTTGAGATATCAACATGAAACTTCATAGGTGCATAGATCTCACTCAGGAGGTGTGCAGTGCACAAGAATGATAACTCTACCTTTCATAATTTTTGAGTTATTGCCCTTTGTTATTTTTCATACTTAATTTTTCACCTGTGTGGAGCATAACTCAAAAAGTGTTTGAGATGTCAACATGATATGTCCTAGGTGGATAGATCTTATTGAGGGGGAATGCTGTGCGCAAAAATGATAACTCTTTGCTTTATAATATTTGAGTTATTGCCCTTTGTTCTTTTTCATACTATTTTGTCCGGAGCTTATCTCAAAAAGTATTTGAGGTATCAACTTGAAACTTCATAGGTGGATGGATCTCATTGAGGAGGAATGCAGTGCACAAGCAGTGTTCGAAATTAGCAGTAGTCCTATAGACCCCGACTACTAAATTTCTTCTCGGGCTACCAACTTTTCACAGTAACAAGCCCGACCAGGCTACTGTATTTTCAGAGGCAATATATAAACAACTGTTTTGAACAAATAAATCGTGCTAGTGAAATGTCTTTTGGGCTAGTGAATATTCCAATCTGGTAGTCCGACCAGCCTAGTGGATTCAAATCTGAATTTCTTACACTGCACAAGAATGATAATTCTACCCTGCATAATTTTTGAGTTATTGCCCTTTGTTATTTTCACAATTAATTTTTGTTCAGAGCATAACTCAAAAAGCCTTTGAGATATCAACATGAAACTTCATAGGTGCATAGATCTCACTCAGGAGGTGTGCAGTGCACAAGAATGATATCTCTACCTTTCATAATTTTTGAGTTATTGCCCTTTGTTATTTTTCATACTTAATTTTTCACCTGAGTGGAGCATAACTCAAAAGTGTTTGAGTTGTCAACATGAAATGTCATCTAAAGGTGGATAGATCTTATTGAGGAGGAATGCTGTGCGCAAGAATGATAACTCTTCCCTATAAAATATTTGACTTATTGCCCTTTGTTCTTTTTCATACTATTTTGTCCGGAGCTTTTCTCAAAAAAGTATCTAAGGTATCAACTTGAAACTTCATAGGTGGATAGATTTTACTGAGGAGGGGTGCAGAATATGATAACCTACTGTACCCTGCATTATTTTTCAGTTATTGCCCTTTGTTATTTTCAGCCATCAGTATTCATATAGGTTTCAAATCTGTAATCACTTCAGCCATCAGTTTTCATTACCAAAAGACCTCTTAAAATGGAATTATTCTGCTCTACTACATATACATTCTTCCAATGAGCAAACACATTCGGCGGGGGATGGCCATGTTGACATGGCTCTTGTTTTATCATGAAACCGGTTTTATTATTGGATTATGAATTATATTACAGAGAAGACATGTATGCTCAAGAGTCCATAGATCTCCTAACAAATTCTGGCATACAATTCAAGAAACATGAGGATGAAGGCATAGATATATTCACATTTGCTGAATGTTTGATGACATCGGGGATTGTATTGTCTGATCAGGTCTTTTGGCTCTCATTCCATAGGTATTGCAGACTGTACCTTATTTTAAATATATTCATTTAAGCTGGATTGCAAAACAAGTTCTTGCAACTTACATTAATCACTTTTGATTCCGCTTCTTGGAACCAACCTGTACTGGTGTCGTATGAAGAAACATTTTCATGACTCAAGTAGGACTCAAACCTATGATCCCTGGGTTGAGAGGCAGACACCTTAACCACTAAACCACCACAAAAAAAAAAAACCTTCATAAATTTATATATTAAGGGTCATAATTAAAGGTCACTGAGTGTTAACAAAGCAAGTGGTGCTCTTGTTTAAATTCGAGCAAGTTGTCGGCAATCAAAAACTGAAAAGTATTCAAAAGCTGAGATTCTAAGTCAGCAGCTTGAGTCTTGTTTAATTTCATTGTTAAAAATTGACTATTATACATCCTTCCTGCTGCATATATTAATGGAAGCCTTTATTTTTAGCTCACCTGTCACAAAGTGACAGGGTGAGCTTTTGTGATCGCTTTTCGTCCGGAGTCCGTCCGTCTGTCGTCCGTCCGTAAACTTTTACTTTAAATGACATCTCCTCATAAACCACTAAGCCAATTTCATCCAAACTTCACAGGAATGTTCCTTTGGTGGTCACCTTTAAAAATTGTTCAAAGAATTTAATTCCATGCAGAACTCTGGTTGCCATGGCAACCGAAAGAAAAAACTTTAAATATCTTCTTTTAAAAAACCATAAGAGCTAGAGCTTAGATATTTGGCATGAAACATCTTCTAGTGAGTGTCTACCAAGTTTGTTCAAATAAAAGCCCTGGGGTCAAAATTGGCCCCGCCCCAGGGGGTCATTGATTTTCCCTACATGCAAATAGTAAAAACTTAAAGAATCTTCTTTTAAAGAACCCAAAGAGCTAGAGCTAAGATATTGAGCATCAAACATGTTCTAATGGGTGTCTACCAAGTTTGTTCAAATAAAAGCCCTGGGGTCAAAATTAGCCCCGCCCCAGGGGGTCATTGATTTTCCCTATATGCATATAGTAAAAACTTAGAAAATCTTCTTTTAAAGAACTCAAAGAGCTATGGCTAAGATATTGAGCATCAAACATGTTCTAATAGGTGTCTACAAAGTTTGTTCAAATAAAAGCCCTGGGGTCAAAATTGGCCCCGCCCCAGGGGGTCATTGATTTTCCCTATATGCATATAGTAAAAACTTAGAAAATCTTCTTTTAAAGAAACAAAAGAGTTAGAGCTAAGATATTTAGCATGAAACATGTTCTAATAAGTGTCTACCAAGTTTGTTGAAATAAAAGCCCTGGGGTCAAAATTGGCCCCGCCCCGGGGGGTCATTGATTTTCCCTATATGCATATAGCAAAAACTTAAAAATCTTCTTTTAAAGAACTCAAAGAGCTATGGCTAAGATATTGAGCATCAAACATGTTCTAATAGGTGTCTACCAAGTTTGTTAAAATAAAAGCCCTGGGGTCAAAATTGGCCCTGCCCCGGGGGTCATTGATTTTCCCTATATGCATATAGTAAAAACTTAAAAAATCTTCTTTTAAAGAACTCAAAGAGCTATGGCTAAGATATTGAGCATCAAACATGTTCTATTAGGTGTTTACCAAGTTTGTTCAAATAAAAGTCCTGGGGTCAAAATTGGCCCCGCCCCAGGGGGTCATTGATTTTTAGCTCACCTTGCACAAAGTGCAGGTGAGCTTTTAGGATGGCCAACCAAATGGCGTCCGTCGTCTGTCGTTTGTCCACATTTTAAATATTCTAAGGACATCTTCTATGATACCGCAAGGCCAATGTTAATGAAACTTGGCAGGAATACTCTTTGTATGAAGCTCTATCAAGATTGTTCAAAGAATTCCATTTCATGCAGAACTCTGGTTGCCATGGCAACCGAAAGAAAAATCTTTAAATATCTTCTTTTAAAGAACCTTAAGAGCTAGAGCTTAGATATTTGGCATGAAACATCTTCTAATGAGTGTCAACCAAGTTTGTTCAAATAAAAGCCCTAGGGTCAAAATTGGCCCCGCCCCAGGGGGTCATTGATTTTCCCTATATGCATATAGTAAAAACTTAAAAAATCTTCTTTTAAAGAACCCAAAGAGCTAGAGCTAAGATATTTGGCATGAAACATCTTCTAGTGAGTGTCTACCAAGTTTGTTCAAATAAAAGCCCTGGGGTCAAAATTAGCCCCGGCCCGGGGGGTCATTGATTTTCCCTATATGCATATAGTAAAAACTTAAAAAATCTTCTTTTAAAGAACTGTAAAAGCTAGAGCTAAGATATTTGGCATGAAACATCTTCTAGTTTCTAGAGTGTCTACCAAGTTTGTTCAAATAAAAGCCCTGGGGTCAAAATTAGCCCCGGCCCGGGGGGTCATTGATTTTCCCTATATGCATATAGTAAAAACTTAAAAAAATCTTCTTTTAAAGAACTGTAAAAGCTAGAGCTTAGATATTTGGCATGAAACATCTTCTAGTGAATGTCTACCAAGTTTGTTCAAATAAAAGCCCTGGGGTCAAATTGGTCCCGCCCCAGGGGGTCATTGATTTTCCCAATATGCATATAGTAAAAAACTTAAAAAATCTTCTTTTAAAGAACCCAAAGAGCTAGAGCTAAGATATTTAGCATGAAATATCTCCTAATGAGTGTCTACCAAGTTTGTTCAAATAAAAGCCCTGAGGTCAAAATTGGCCCTGCCCCAGGGGGTCATAGATTTTCCCTATATGCATATAGTAAAAACTTAAAAAATCTTCTTTTAAAGAACCCAAAGAGCTAGAGCTAAGATATTTGACATGAAATATCTTCTAGTGAGTGTCTACCAAGTTTGTTCAAATTAAGCCCTGGGGTAAAAATTGGCCCCGTCCTTCGGGTTCATTGATTTTCCCTATATGCATATAGTAATAATTTAAAAATCTTCTTTTAAAGAACTCAAAGAGCTAGAGCTAAGATATTTAGCATGAAACATGTTCTTATGGGTGTCTACCAAGTTTGTTCAAATAAAAGCCCTGGGGTCAAAATTGGCCCTGCCCCGAGGGTCATTGATTTTCCTGATATTTGTTAAGCGAAAACTTAAAAAATCTTCTTTGAAAAAACCCAAATAGCTAGAGTTTAGATATTAAGCATGAAACATCTTCTAGTGAGTGTCTACAAAGTTTGTTCAAATAAAAGCCCGGGGGTCAAAACTGGCCCTGCCCCAGGGGTGTCATTGTTTTTAACTATATGTGTATAGTAAAAACTTAAAAATCTTCTTTTAAAAAACCCAATGAGCTAGAACTTAGATGTTTAGCATGAAACATCTTCTTATGGGTGTCTACCAAGTCTGTTCAAATAAAAGCCCTTGGGTAAAAATTGGCACGTCCCGGGGGTCATTGATTTTCCTGTTATGTGTATAGCAAAAACTTAAAAAATCTTCTTTGAAAAAAACCCAAATAGCTAGAGTTAAGATATTAAGCATGAAACATCTTTTAGTGAGTGTCTACAAAGTTTGTTCAAATAAAAGCCCTGGGGTCAAAATTGGCCCCGCCCCGGGGGTCATTGATTTTCTTTATATGTGTATAGCAAAAACTTAAAATCTTCTTTGAAAAAACCCAAATAGCTAGAGTTTAGATATTAAGCATGAAACATCTTCTAGTAAGTGTCTACAAAGTTTGTTCAAATAAAAGCCCTGGGGTCAAAACTGGCCCGGCCCCAGGGGTGTCATTGTTTTTAACTATATGTGTATAGTAAAAACTTTAAAAAAAATCTTCTTTTAAAAAGCCCAATGAGCTAGAGCTTAGATGTTTAGCATGAAACATCTTCTTATGGGTGTCTACCAAGTTTGTGCAAATAAAAGCCCTTGGGTTAAATTAAGTTGGGGGTTGGGGGGGCCTTTAGACAGGTGAGCGACCTCAGGGCCATCATGGCCCTCTTGTTAGTCCCCTACCGGTTTAACCGGAGGGGACTTTAGGTTTACCCTCCGTCCGTCTGTCTGTCTGTCTGTCCGTCTGTCTGTCTGTCTGTCTGTCTGTCAGTCCGTCAGTCCGTCCGTCCACAAAACTGGATCCCGCGATAACGCAAAAAGTACTGAAAATATTTTTATGAAACTTGATATATGGATAGATGGCAGTATGGAGATTATGCACGTCTTTTTTTTTTCTTCCTATGTTGAAAATTCTGGTTGCTATGGCAACAAATAGTCTGAAAATATGGCAAATTTAACACATAAACTGGATCCAGTGATAACTCAAAAAGTACTGAAAATATTTTTATGAAACTTGAAATATGGGTAGATGGCAGTCTGGAGATTATGCACATCTTTTTCTTTTCTTCCTATGTTGAAAATTCTGGTTGCTATGGCAACAAATAGCCTGAATTTCAAGATTTCTGATTTAAATTTTTCAGCTTTTTCACTATATGTTCTTTATTTCTTAAGGTGTTTACTTCAAACTTTAAATATAAGTTTCTGGTCATCAACCACATCATATGTGACAAGGTTTATAACTCTAGCACAAAAAATATCAGTATTACCTCCCTTGAACTTAGATTTTTTAGGGGAAAAAATGTTGTCTTTTTTAAATAACTTCTTTATTTCCTAATGTATCTACTTCAAACTTCATATATATGTTTCTTATTATCACTCGACATTTTTGAGAAGGTTAAATACTCTAGCAAGACTATTTCCAGAATTATGTCCCCCTTGAACTTAGATTTTTTTCGAGAAACTGGTATTTTCACTCCAACTTCTTCATTCCTTATAGGATTTACTTTAAAATCCCACATCGTAATAATATGACAAGGTTGTATAAACATAATTTCCTTACTAAGCATGGAAACTTAACACATTACTGTGATATAGACAAACTTATTTTATTATGTTTTGTGGTCGATATTTTCAAATACAGACTTCATCCTCAAATTCATTATAAATGGCAATACACAGGAGTGTATGACAATTAAAGAACTTTTTGAGGGACCGGTAGGGGACTACTGTATTGCCCGCAATACTATCAAATGCTTGTCTTTTTAATGTTGCAAATAAAAATGTGTTCGTACTTATTATTTGTAAAATGACTGACTTGTTTGTTTCAGTGGCTATGATTTTGGTTACCTGTTAAAGGTGCTCACTGATTGTGCACTACCTGAGGAGGAGGAAGAGTTCTTTGCCATGATAAAATTATATTTCCACAATATCTATGATGTGAAGTACCTGATGAAGAGCTGTAAGAACTTGAAGGGTGGTCTCCAGGAAGTTGCTGAGCAACTAGAAGTAGGTTTCTATAGTTGTTATCTTGTAATATTTATATTTATGATTGTATAGGGATAAAAATGGTATTTTAGATATTGTCTTATAGATTTTGTTTGGGTAATAATAAATAATTGATCTGAAAGGAGTTATAAAAACAAAACCACCGGAATAATGCGATAGTCATGTTTTTGCCAAAATAGCAGGCAATATTTCCAACTTCTAGTATTGAGGAAATATTTTTTTGAAATCGTACCATCTGTATTAGTTCTATAAGATCACAGTGTATAGCCGGATGGAAGGTAAAAACTCTTGCTTCTTTCCACTCTCACTTTTTGGGGCGGGGAGCAGGTGGAGTGGGGGTCTTATTGAAGTTGATGCATTGTGAACAAAAGTGTCTACAATTTAATTTGTTGATAGAAACACACATGCAACAAGTATATAAACAAACTATATAATATAAATTATGTATTAATATATATATATATGTTAATTTGATATATATATAAATGTATTATGATTTCAGATTGAAAAGAATAGGACCCCAGCACCAAGCTGGAAGTGACAGTCTACTAACTGGAGCAGCTTTCTTTAAGATGAGAGAAGTATGAACTGATTCTGTTTTGGTTCATTAATTATTCATTTAAACACCACTGTTTTTAGCTCGACTATACGAAGTATATGGAGAGCTGTCCTACTCGCCCCGGCGTCGGCGTCTGCGTCCATATTTCAGATTAAAGTTTTGGTGCAGTAAAATATTTTTCACTATAACTTTGTCATTTCTTAAGGTATCAACTTCAAACTTCAAATATATGTTCCTTATCATCAACCACATCTTATGTGACAAGGTTCATAACTCTAGCACCAACATTTTCAGATTTATCTCCCCTTGAACTTAGAATTTTCCTTAAAAAATACTATTTTTTACTGTTACTTCTTTATTTCTTAAGGGATCACCCTCATACTTCAAATATATGTACCTTATCATCATCCCCATCTTATGTGACAAGGTTCATAACTCTTGCACCAATATTTTCAGATTTATCTCCCCTTGAACTTAGAATTTTCCTTAAAAAACATTATTTTTTACTGTAACTTATTTATTTCTAAAGGTATCAACTTCATACTTCAAATATATATACCTTATCATCATCCATATCTTATATGACAAGGTTCATAACTCTAGCACCAATATTGCAAGAATTATCTACCCATCAACTTAGATTTTTTTTACTAGAAAAATGTTATTTTTTACTATAACTTTTTTAGTTTTAAAGGTATCTATCTCAAACTTCAAATACTTATTTCTTATCATTAATTACATTTTATGTGACAATGTTCATAACTCTTGAATCAATATTTACAGATTTATCTCTCTTTGAACTTAGGATTTTCTTTAAGAAATATTATAACTTATTTACTTTTTAAGGTATCTACTTCAAACTTCAAATATATATTTCTTATCATAACACACATGTTGTGTGACAAGGTTCATAACTCTAGCGTGACTATTTCTATAATTATTTTCCCCTTGATCTTGGAATTTATGTTAACAAATGTTATTTTTTTACTATAACTTAATACATTATTATACATAATTGATTTTTCTTTCATAGTTTTGTCCTCCTTACTGCGTCCAGTATTTTATTAGTCGAGCTTGGCTGTCTCCTGTGACAGCTCTTGTTCCTAATCTAATAAGTTGAGGTATCAATGTGAAATGTAATTTGAGTGGCAAAGTTAAAGTTAACAAAATAAAGCATTGATAATCCATGTTTTGCTTAGTTGGTGGTTCTACTAGGGAGCCAGGCTGTGCCTGAAATAATGTATAGAGGGGCATTTGTGATCTTCCTCCACCAGTAAAAGTAATCTATATGACTTATACTGTGTTGTTGCGACATAAAATCTAATAAAAAAATAACAACAAAACTTGTATTTGAAATAGATCTCTGAGCATGAAACTTGCATCTTTTTGCAACCTGGAATTACTGTACAATTTTAACATTACAACAATGTAGATACATGAAGATCAGCCAACTACATGATACAATTTTTCAAATGGTACAGGGTTGGTCAGGATATGTACCATATGAAGCAAATACATTGTGAACCATTTAATTACAAGTTATTTGCCAAACAGTTTACACGTTT
>NW_026863815.1:0-33259 GCF_026571515.1 Ruditapes philippinarum | reverse complement strand
TGGAAAAATGAATGACAAAATGAAATGTGAAAACTGGTGACCCGCTTTGTAATTGCATATCCCATCATATCGCTTTCTAAGTACTGTTTATTTCTCATTACTGAGTTGCAGTTATTTATGTCCTGTAACAATTTGTCATAATTGATGGTGCGATAACAGATTTTGTGAAAATATGAACGGCTATATTATGTTTCAACACTATCTTTTAAACAAACAAACGCAAATTCGATTGCGTAGAAAGCTGCACACTTTTAAAGAATTTTATCTGCTAAACCTTTACCAAAGTTGTGTCGCTTTCAAGAAAATAAAAGTTAAGATCAAAATTTATAGATATTTAATTTCAAGGTTGGGTTCACCCTAAATCCATTGGATCAATAAAAGAACGTTTGTTATACCCCCAAAAACGAAGTTTGGGGGGTATATAGGAGTCACCCGGTGGTCGGTCGGTTGGTCGGTCGGTCGGTCGGTCGGTTGGTCGGTCCGGTCCAGCGGTCCGTTGCATTTTCCTTGTCCGGAGCATAACTTGAAGACTAATGGTTGGAATTCAATATAACTTCATACAATGGTCAAGCACATTGAGAGGAAGTGCAGTGCACAAGAACCATAACTCCATCTTGACTAATTACAGAGTTATTGCCCTTTGTTACTTTTCCTTGTCCGGAGCATAACTTGAAAACTACTGGTTGAAACTCGAAACAACTTCATACAATTGTCAAGCACCATAAGGGGAAGTGCAGTGCACAAGAACCATAACTCTATCTAAGGTTATTACAGAGTTATTGCCCTTTGTTATTTTTCCATTGCTTTCTTTTGTCCGGACTATAACTTGAAGACTAATTGTTGGAATTCAATATAACTTCATACAATGGTCAAACACATTGAGAGGAAGTGCAGTGCATAAGAACCATAACTCTATTTTGACTAATTACAGAGTTACTGCCCTTTGTTACATTTCCTTGTCCAGAGCATAACTTTATAACTACTGGTTGGAATTCAAAACAACTTCATACAATGGCCAAGCACAATAAGGGGAAGTGCCATGTACAAGAACCATAACTCCATTTTGACTAATTACAGAGTTATTGCCCTTTGTTACTTTTCCTTGACAGGAGCATAACTTGAAAACTACTGGTTGAAACTTGAAAACTACTGGTTGAAACTCGAAACAACTTCATACAATTGTCAAGCACAATAAGGGGAAGTGCAGTGCACAAGAACCATAACTCTATCTAAAGTAACTACAGAGTTATTGCCCTTTGCTATTTTTCCATTGCTTTCTTTTGTCCGAACTATAACTTGAAGACTTTAAAAGTTTGAATTCAATATAACTTCATACAATGGTCAAGCACATTGAGAGGAAGTGCAGTGCACAAGAACCATAACTCCATCTTGAAAAATTACAGAGTTATTGCCCTTTGTTACATTTCCTTGTCCAGAGCGTAACTTGAAAACTATTGTTTGTAATTCAATACAACTTCATACAGTTGTCAAGGACATTAAATGGAAGTGCATTGCACAAGAACCATAACTCCATTTTGACAAAATACAGAGTTACTGCCCTTTGATACTTTTCCTTGTCCGGAGCATAACTTAAAATGTACTGGTTGGAATTCAAAACAACTTCATACAATGGTCAAGCACAATAAGAGGAAGTGCAGTGCATAAGAACTATAACTCCATCTTCAGTATTTATAGAGTTATTGCCCTTTGTTCCTTTTCCTTGTCTTTCTGGACTTATTACATAGTAATTCAATAAAACTTCATCAATGGCCAACCACATTGAAAGGAAATGCAACATACAAGAACCACAACTATCTTTAATTGCCCACAACCATAACTCTATATTTCAATTCTTTTACAAGGTATTCTGTTACTAGTAACATCCTCTTTTCCGAAGTAGTCTTGTGGGGGTATTAATCACATTTAGTGATAGTTCTAGTTTTATATTTAGTTTATAAACTTTGTTGTCATTTTAATTTGGTCTAAAGTAAGTACAACTTTTATGTCAACAACGAAATTTATTTTTGCTTATTGCACCCTAAATGAATTAAAGATAAAAATATACTATAAAATAACTTTTGCCATAT
This sequence comes from Ruditapes philippinarum, assembly GCF_026571515.1. Classification (NCBI taxonomy): domain Eukaryota; kingdom Metazoa; phylum Mollusca; class Bivalvia; order Venerida; family Veneridae; genus Ruditapes; species Ruditapes philippinarum. The sequence continues at coordinate 31,172 of NW_026863815.1, read as the reverse complement.
TTTGCGTACATCTTTAATCATATTAATATCCTAAATTCAGTTTTTTATATCTACTTGACAAAGCTTATTGACTTGTTTAAATGTGGTCATTACGACAATACGTTACCGGATTTCTATTAAAATTCAGGATGATATTATATCATGTTTGGAATGAATGACAAGCTGTAATGAAATTTAATTTTATAACCTACAATCAGTTACCTCCTCAATTATTGTATCACCGAACTAACCGCACTGAAATCAATGTTCAAGTATCCTTTACTACACATGACTAATTTTACTATATATCTTAACAATTTCAATTATGCTATCTATAATTATATCTTTCACCGTTCTTTCATTGACCGTCAACAAAGAGAATAAATACTATACCTTGAGCCGTATATAACACTGCTTCATAGCCGAAATTATACCAAAGCACGTGGTATGTTTACATCGCCGAGCTTTGTTAATCACTGTTCTTAATCATAAGCATTGTTGTTACAGATGACATTTAATTGACATATACGTTTTTAAGGTTGATTTCAAATCAGTTGCAAATATAAAGAAAGTTGTATTACATTTCTTATTTGTAATGCAATTTAATAGATAAAAACAAAATTGAATGGAGAGCTGTGATTAAACTAATTAAATTCAATATATTGCTGTGATTTTAATTTCATTTACCACATAAACTCAAGTGTAGATGTGTAATAAATTCGTTTTATATATAAAAACCCGATATATCAATGATAATAGATCAAACTAGAGTTTCGCATAATAATATTTCATTCAACTCGTTTTATAAATTTAGCTGTTACAATTTCCTTTATTTAATGAACGACAAATTAATGGATAACCGTTATCAGATTTATATTCATTAAGGCTGTTGACTTTTGAAAGTGCCGAAAGTTCAATTAGGGCGTTATTAAATTGTTTACTAACACCTGGATCTTTCAACGATGCATTACAGAAAGTCAGCGTGGTGTGTTTGCTATTGTGATACTATTGCTATTAAATATAAAACAGTTAAAAGTAACCGTATTAATGATACAAAGTATCAAACCGTGTAAGAAGTATTATAGCAGATTTTGGCAGTTAATTTGGCAATTTCGAGATTTGAGAGCACACACATACTTTTTTTCTTCATCATTCATATTAATAAAAGCAGCACTGATATCCTTGGCTTCTAAGAAGTTGGTAAGCAGGACATTGTGTTAACACATGCATTTCTGTTTCAACATTTTGTTTACAAATTGGACTGATCCTGATACTAATTCTGATACTGATTCGTTCGTTCGTTCATCCATTCGTTCGTTCATTCATTCATTCATTCATTCATTCATTCATTCATTCATTCATTCATTCATTCATTCATTTATTTATTTATTGTTTCATTCATTCATTCATTTATTCCTTCATTCATTCATTTATTCATTTATTTTTTCAGTTTCTTATCTATTTATCTGCAAATAAAAAAATGTATCAGCACTATCAAAATTAAATTATATTATGCCAGCAGAATTGAAGGGAACTTGATTTTTAGAATGAAAGGCATTTTAAGAGCTTATATTTTGTATATATTTCAAATGTATTTATTTCGTAAAATTGACAAAAATGTATCCTTTCATAGAAATGATATAATCAAAATAAAATATTTAAACAGAAAATATGAATAAAAATAATGTAAATGCTGCAATGTTAGTATTTCAAGTATGATCGACTGCGATTGTACGGTGTTTCAATTATTAAAAAGTAATTGCACAATTGTGAACCTTCCTTAAAGTTAGGAGAGGTAGATTTAAAACACAACACAAATATGTTGCATGGGATATTTTTAATACATTATGTGCTCACATCCAATAAGTTTCATACGTTTGTATTGATATTATGCATAAAAACTAGTGTGTTTATTCCTTACACGTGTATGCAAGATTTAATTTCTTAGATGCCAATTATTTGTTACAATATTAATAATTCATAGAATGTTAATATATAAAGTTATACATGAGTGCATAAACCTCATTGTGAAATGAAAAAAGCTATACATAATATATACATGTTCATCTAAAGGCAACAGTCACGGACATTTTAAAACTATATTTCAAATATTTATACCGATATATCAAACTTATTTTAAAGTGTATCACTAATGAAAACTTTAAGATACATTTTTGTACATAGTATACAATCATTTTGTATAAAGATGAATATCTCATAAAATCGCTGGGGTTAAACAGGCTGTTTTCGTTAAGAAATACGAATCGTAGCAAAAACTTGTGAAAATTAACTTTTTTGAGCAGGTTTTCAAATATTGTCTGAAAAGTGCGTTTCAGAGAGTTGTCCCGTACTTCATTGCAGTGTTGTTACATATTCCGTATCACTGAGTCCAGCACTGTTAAGTGTTGAGAATTGATTACCGCTCAGGCCGGTGTGCTATACGGGCGTGAGGGATGTTGCACCTTTTCATTATCCATGTATTTTTGCTGTTTTAAAATGCTTCCGTTGGGTAACTTTTACCAGACATTCATACTGTATGTCATTTATCAATATCAAGTGTGGACCAGTTTCGAGTCTTTTAGCTACGTAATGAGTGCACTTAATGTCCTCTGTATTATGTAATTTACTATGTTCTGTCTTTTCTGAAATAAGTTGACATTTTGGGCAATTCTATATGGAGATTACAGGCATTATTATTTATCAGTATGTCAATATTTTGCATATAGTATGTTGAGTCATAAAAACATAACACAATTGAGTAAAATTTGAGTAAATCCGATAAAGTATTGTTATGCTGACTAGATTTTGACATGATAGTAAGCTAGGTCAAATAGTCAATAATTATGAGACGATAGAGTAAAATTTTAAAATGTCACCGTCGTCCAGCAAACAATATGTTCGTTTACTCACTGTCATTCGTAGGCAATAGTAACATTACGTTAATACTGCATTGTCCATTTTTATTTATTAAAAAATAAACAACAAATTTTATCATGAACCTTAAATGATAATCGGATAAAGAAAAGTTTATTATATTACTATATTTGATGAAGCAACATTCATTTAAAGAAGATTTAGTATTAAACATATTTGATATGTCAACAGTGTCCAAGAGAACTCAAACTATATACTTATATGATTGTAGTCATATTCTTGTTACATTCTCATCCACATTGCCTTAAATTATACGTTTAGTAGATAATGTTTATTGAGGCATGTGCAGACACACTTGTAGTAGATAAAATGTGTTATGACCTTGTCGCGTTTCGATATATATTATCAGAATATTTGAATACATCCTTATCATCTCGTTAAAGAAAATGTTTCATTTATACCCTAAATGCGTGCTTAAACTAAACACATGTGTCACTGTTGTAATTACTGTGTTAAAAGATACGATAGTGCTATCTTTGCCATCAGAATAACAATAAAACCGTAGACATAAATTAACATATAAAACTGTCCTATAGACACCTAATCATTTGGCTTGTCATGTTTATATGTTCAAGATATATCTGTTTATGTCACATCAAATGATATCTTCGTATTTTTGTATAATCAGTTGCACAATAATTTAAGTCAATGATTGCTTGGTGTTCAGAAAAAAAGGTTGACACGTATATGAAAACGTAATTGAATATATTTGTAGAATACTAAATGCGCATGTATTAGTTAACTGCTCTCCAGGCACCGCAATGTCTGTCTATGATAAAATAAGACATGTTTTTGCGGTGTTCTAGTTTCGATTACAAGGAAAATGCTTTTACTTTTTCCTGTGATACAAAAGAGAGAAAAAATTGCGAAACACAATTCAGACATGCCTTTCGATACTCTTTCTATTACATAATAACAGTATTATAAGGTAACACAATTAATTTCTTAGAAACGTTTCTGTTTATATTGTTAGCTTGCTGTCTTGTTTCTGTGTGTATTCTATACATTGTAGAATACAAAAGGAACAGTAACAGGAAAATGCAATTACAATCGCATGATCAAATCAGATAATAATATTAACTTCAGATTCCAAACCAGATGCTGGTCTATGCGTTGTATAACAAATAATCCTGGTTAATGTCGCAAGCTTACATTTTTCTGACAACTGCATGAACAATTTACTATGTAACCAACAAGGCGTAAAATGCCAAAAGAAGTGCAATCTCTTTAAGTTTTATTCTTATCAATATAACAGAAAGTTGTATTTATTGTAAAATAAATTAAAACAAAAGCAAATCGCATACACTACATGTTTAATAGAACATTTTAAGCACAACTATTTTCGGAAATATGTTGCACTTGACCAATTCTTTTACTGTTTTGATTTCTAACTTTATTTAAATGAGAGTGTATTTACTTTTGGTCGGGTCAAATTAAATGACAAACACAATTTTGCACATTATGCCTCGGGACTAAATTGAGAAAAGGCGAACATGCAATTATTAAGAATAATATCTGTTTTAGAGCAAGTTAGATTATTCTCATCTAAAAAGGTAGCGGTAAATAATAAATAATTTGTTCCCCTGAAAGAAGCAAATTATAAGCAAAGCAGTATTTTGACTTTCATACAAAATACTTAATCACTATATATAACTGTACATATTGCTAAAAAGCAACACAAGCAAAATATGGTTAAGGTACTTTGCCGATAACTCTTTTTTGAAACTTTAGCAATACATCTAAAGAAAAAAAAATGCAAAATGTAAACGAAATAACTTTTAAGACATAATGCCCCTTTATTGTATGTAGCTGTTTTTCCAGAATACTTATTCTTATTGTAAAAAGCAACAAAAGCAAAATATGGTTAATGTAGATTGTCGATAACTCCTTATTGAAACTATACATCTTAACCCATTTGTGCCGGAATTTTATTTTTATATAAGAAATGTATAAAACATATAGTAACCATATAGTTATAACATATATCCGTTTATTTTTCAAATATAAGTACTGTATTTTTTATTTTAGTGTTTTAATATTTTGTCTACAAAAGTAGACAACAGGCGCAAATGGGTATATGTAAAACACATATAGAATATATGTCCAGATAACCTATTGTTGGTTTATTTGATAACTTTTACTTGAAAAAATCCTTAAAGTTTATATAGGCAATGTTTTCTATTACTTTTCCTACAAAAGTAGACATTAGGCACAGAAGTGTTCACTCTGAAATTCATTCTGAATATGAATTATTATTGTTCATGTCTTTTGGCTTTGATCGTATGAATACCTAAACACTGTGAAACATTTCAAAGCATTTCCTGTGCACTCCAACATTACATTTGGAACATTGTGTCCTGCATTTTTTCCACACAATGAACAGCGCACTTCTTTTGCTGGCTCTGCGTAATGATTTTTACCATCAAGTCGGATATGGTCTGGAATTCTTCTTGACAATGGCCTCATCCTACCTCTTGGTCTGCCAGGGCTGACAGCAGGTGTACGCCCCTGAGCAAGCAGCACAGTAACCAGAGCTCGTCTGACACCTAACAGATCTAATGGTTGCCTCAATCCTGCATCAGTAGCACGGTAAATGTGCCAGGTTTGCTGCACCGCAAGGTCAATGCAATACATAAACACTGGCCACCACCACTTCTTGGATCTGATAGAGATACGATACTTCTCAACATTTTGATCCATCCTGTCCACACCTCCCATTGTCTGGTTGTAATGCTTTATAAGGTATGGCTGCGGAAGGCGCACCCTAGCTTTTTCCTGCTTTGACCACCGTGTTGCTTGTTGCAATGGTTCAACTCCATGGCAATTTGACACCACATTCACTATATTGTTGTCATTCCACCTCACCACTATCAGACCTTTGTGTGCGTCATACCTTTTATCATAGTTTCCTCGTTGCGTTTTTCCCATGTCTTTTACATTTTTGACAGGACAATCTTCTATTCGGTTGGCACGGATGGTTCCTGTGCAAGATATTCCCATATCTGTAAGCCGGTCCACGAGCTTCAGGGAAGTAAATAGATTATCAAAAGTCAGATGGTATGCATCATCTTTCTGCAGCTCTGAAAGCAGGTCCATAACTACTGCTCCGCCCATTCCAAGGAAAAATTCTGGAAACAAAGTGATCCCTCGGAAGCATTAATCACAACAAAATAACATAAGAATTGCAGACTCGGTTTGATTGAGTCTGTACATGAGAGATAATGAATAAGTGCAACATCCCAGGATCATGGGTTTGGTGGCCTTTTGCCCCTTGATAGGGCTCAAATTGTAAAACATATCCAAGTGCTGTCGTTAACGCCCACATCTTATAACCGAACCTAATTGGTTTCCCACGAATAAACTGTTTAGCTCCGTGTCGCCCATAGTACGGGATCATGCTTTCGTCGATTGAAAGGTTTTTCTCTTTCAAGAAGTATAACAAGAAGCGCTCATTCAGCAGACATAGCAGTGGTCTTACTTTGCTAAACTTGTCCTCTCTGTCAAGATTGTTGTTATCGCAAAGATGTACATATCGCACCAATATGTCGAATCTGTCTCGCGGCATTGTACGAGCTATTGCCTCATTCCTTACGTCATCATCCCGGCTCCAGAACTGTCTCCGTCTTGGCACAGTGTTATAGCCTGATATAAGCAGAATTGCTAGGAAGATCCTAATTTCTTGGGGTGAAGTTGAAAACGAATGGCTGCCTTTTGAACCAGCATATCTTATACTCTGTTCAACAATCATGTTGATCACGTCATCATCAAAAAATAAGTTGAAGATGCCATCTGGTGTTTGCGGCCATCGACTTTTGTCTATATTTGAGCCATGCCAAGTGAATCTGTCTTTATCTTGCTCAGGTAGATCTTTATTTTCCCACTTCCTCTTTACTGGTGCAGGTCGTTTGGGACGCGGAGCTGGATCCCGTAGTGCAATTCTTACTTGAGGTCTTTTTGCAATATTTGCAGGCACTTCGTATTCATCTGTATCAGAAGAATCTGAAGAATGGTCAGTTTCCTGAAAAATAAAATATGATAAATATAAAAAATCTTATTCTCAACTGGATTTACTGTACATTATTTACTTACTTGCTTCGTATTTATTTATTTATCTATTTATTATTTATTTATTTATTTTATTTATTTATTTTATTTATTTATTACCAACTAGATCGGAGTCTGATGCTGAATCAACAACATGACGTCCATCTAGGCGAATAACTGTCGCTGTTGCTTGTTGGTCTAACTGACGTCCACTGAGGTTGTTGTAACCTACTTCTTCATCTTCACTTGCACTATCTTCATCTGTCAGTTCATCTACAGGAGGTGGTTGAACATGTATATCTGCCCTTTCAAAGTTACCTTCATCCTCAAGCATTGATATGATTTCATTTACTGTGTATCTTCTGTAAACAACAAAATATTTTCATAATGATAAAACGTACCCATTTGATCCTATTGTCTACTTTTGTAGACAAAATCTAAATTGACTGTCATAACACATTTTATACATATTTCTGAATTATAAAACAGGAATTGAGCAGAAATATAATTATACAATATAAAACAATCATACTTTATGATATAAAATAAAAACAATATAAAGTTTTACATACCTGTTTCTGCTAGCCATTTTCAATAATATTTTCAAGGCAATTTTTATCACATTCTTGTTGAAAACACACTGCAAATAACGTAGTGGTCTGCATTTTGTCTAGCAAAATAGTCCAATTAACGCTTATCATGACAACAAGTATAGAATAACAATGATAAACAAATGTGCGCTCATAATTAGGTCCTAGTGTACTGATAACTGCTAGTGTCTACAAAAGTAGACAACAGGCGCAAATGGGTTAAGTAACTAGGTTTTAAGAAATAATAATTATATTTTAGGAAATAACGTACCTTGATTGTATGCCTCTGTTCTTCCAGAATAATTTTTTGTTGTTGGTTAAGAAGCCCCAGAATGAAAAGCGTTGCAACACTTATAAAAAAATACAGCTTATAACCGCATATAAATAAATTGTCAATTTTGTCACCGATTTTGTTTCATTTATAGTATATTTCAGTGTTATCCTTTGCATATGTTTCCATTTAAAGGGCTTCCTTTGATATTTGTATGATTTACAAGATTGTAAACTGTTATGTGTTCATGTCTTTGGACTTCGGTGAAAGTTTATTTTATATTACATTTCAAATATATTCTTCTTTTCCATTTGCAATAAATATATATTTTGCATTAATAAACATAAATATGAATACTTACAAATATGCGAGGTTGATCAATGATCTATATTCTCCCGAATTAGTTGCTTAATTTTATCTATAATGTCGCTGCTTATAATTGTCCCGTGTATTTCACTTTTAGCTGCACCTAAATATTTCATGCAAATTTGGAAATATAGAATAATAACACACTGCTAAAATAAATGAATATTTTGTGTTGTTTTCATCACATTCTACACAACATTTTTATTCTTTTCGTTAATAATTGTTAATACCTTGTATCAGAATAGTATTACTTATTAAACTTGAATAACGTAATTATTTATAACTTGAAAATATTGTATTTTACTTATCTCTAGGGATCTTGTGCTAATTCGGATACACTCTTGATACAACTTACAATGTGTAAATAGGAGAATTAAACACTTTCATTCAACTTACCCATTTCGCTTAAAGAAATATATCACAGTAGCATTCAAGTAAACATACTTGTTGTACTATAATGGAAAATAAGTATCATTTGCACTTTTTTCTTTAAAATAGATCATTTTTATGTGCTTGATTAACGAAAAGCACAATTATGGATTTTTGTACTCAAAGTATCAAATTTTAATATAGATAATTAGTAATACCGCACATAACTACTAAACCGTAACCATTAACGTTGAAAGAAAGAAAATATAAACACTAAATATCATAAAGACAGTCTGCAATAAAGCAAGACAGACAGACGGTCAACCAGACCGTCGGTCTATGGAAATCATATAATTACTTGATTTTAATTAAACAATATGATATTGAAATGAAGTATATGGTGTATCTCTCATATCATTTTTAATGCAATAATTAATTTTCCCTATATGCACATATTTTTTTCATTATTTTAGGATATTGCGTCCTTGTATCATTTCGTTTTGTTAAATGCTTTCGAAACATAAAAAGTTCCCCCGTTCGCCTTTAGTCACCGAAAATAGATACTACATTAATGTTGATTTAAATAGATCGGATGTCAGATAAATCATTGCAAATAACACGCATAGTTTCACTTTCACAGTGATTCGAAATATAGGGTACTCGAAAATTGATTAAAAGGCGATATTACCGATGATAGGGACACTCGAGTATGTCATCGTCATTCACAGGCAATGGTAAGATTTAATTGAAACTGTATCATCCATTCTTCATCTTAAAATTTAATCATAGATAAAGTCTTGTTGCCCTGATCAATTGTTATAATATAAAAAGCTGGGTCAAGTAGTCACTGATTATGGGAAGACCGTCACAATTTCAACGATGTTACCATAATCCAATATATTCCTATATTCCTATTACTTGTTTATCTGTTTACAAGTATTATACACATACATAAATATATATGACCAAACGATCATATAGTCATTTATAAAATAGTATTTATAAATGATATCGTTAACGAGAAATGTTTAGAACAGTTCAACTATTAAAGACATATTAAATGTAATATGTCGTTAGTCACTGAAATGTCAGACCAGCGTTAAGAGACAAATTGTGTGTAAAAGATTGAACCAAATGTTAAAATACAGAACAGAAAATTACTAATTGATCAAGCTTTAATCAGTTTGTGTTCAATAATCTTATATTTTGATCATGTCTAAACAGACTGATACTTCAAGCACACATTTAAATTTGTTTTTCATACACATACTAAGATCTGCTTGGTCATTATAATGACATCATGTAAAATTTACCACTACCTTCATAGTCACTTATATGAGAAGGTAAACACTTACATGTTTCTCTCTCCGCAGGGGGCAGATATTATATAAACACAATAGTGACGGTTATCACTCAATTAGTTTGCAATAACCGAACCTGTTTGATAATAGTACACTAGTTCAAATACATGTTAAAGTTATATGCGTGTTGATATACAAACACAAATCAAAATGAGTGATTTTTCTGATAATCATACGCATATTGTTCTGTTCTTTTTTTCATAACAACTAAACGTTTATGAAACAGGAGAAGTTTTTTATATTTTATTCACACAATTATTGTTGCATATATAGCATTTCGGAAGAAAAGTTAAGTGTATTACCTTTTAATTTGTGAAATGAATATATATTGTATAGAGGGAATTGTTGATAAGTGATGTATTACTGTGTAATTTTCACTTTGTGTAATTCATAATATAATAATGATAAAAAAGCTTTAATTAAAGTAACTTACTTAAAAACAAACTCAATAATAATAATAATAATAATAATAATAATATTAATAATAATAATAATAATAATAATAATAATAATAATAATAATAATAATAATAATAATAAATTAAACATTAGACAAGTATTTACAATAGTTTTAGATAACCTTGGTTTTCTACACTATTCTTTTTACCATTCTATTTAATTTAACTGCAATTAGTATCACAAGGTAGGGATGTTTTCAGAAGTTATTAACTTTCAACTTGTTAAAAGATTACACATACATATGAAATCGGTTGACTTTTAATGGAAAATTGAAAACATTTTACGCATATATTAAGAATAACATAGTGTGGCTCAATGACGAGTTTCTAGCTGAGCGATTGCCTAGATTTCAACATAGATTCCATTGCTATTACGTCTCTCTGCATGTTTAACATATATTTGTTTTCAATGTACACACGTTTCATTAAATGTTTTGTTTCATTTATATTAAACTAATTCAATAACATGTATAGATAGTAAACAATTAACTTAGTATCATGTGTTATTATTATAATGATGAATAGACAATATAATAGCAACGTGTTATCTAGACCACATTGATACAAATCATCGCCTTATTTCCAGAGGGACGTAAGTTGCATTTAGTTACTTTCACGAAAAACGCATTTAAAGTTTTGATATGCTGTACAGCCTTTACCTCTAGGGCTAACGAGCTGAATTTTTGAAAGGATATTTGTCATATGCTTTTCAATAAGCATGTCCACTTTCAGACTTATCAGATAATTACTTTTCCTTATTTATTAAAAACATTTTTTGAAATTCCCCTGAAAATGAATTTTTGTGTTATAATTTTAGTTCCAAAACGCAACTTCGAGTTACGTCCATATGGAAATAAATTTAAGTCTCAAATCATATGTTACGACTTTCTGGAATGAATAATACATTTGAATTTTCTCCAGAATCTCACAAAATAGAAAACTGTTAGTTTAATTTTTTAAAAAATTGGTTTGCTGTCACACATCCCAGTAAGACTATATCTGATGGTCTCTACAACAAAGGTTTGAATCGCAATCGGAGACGCCGCATTCTGTTACAAGTCAGATTAGAAACAGATTTGGCACAAGCTCAATAATATTTGTACAGAAACAGCCAACCAAGATGACTGAAGATACTTTTGAAAAAAGCTGTAAACTTTAGGAGTTAAGGAAGAGTTTCTGTGGAGGACACAACGTTAATGGAGTTTCGTGTGAATTTAATGCTAATTTTCAAAAGTCGACCTAAACTCAATTTGTGAGTGACCTCCATAGGAAATTCGTTCTAAACTCTATTTACGTGTTTCCTACTAGATCCTATGTGTTGTGTTGCAAAGTCCAAACGTCCATCTTCATAACAGGAGCATAGAAAAAAGTAAAAATGATTTGAACAGTTTATTTGAACAGTTAATGGAACACAAAAAATACAGCATGGCTAAGGTTGCACAGAAATATATCACTATTACATATGATTTGGAAGTTTGATAAGAAAGAAATATGTCCAATTAATTATAGTACTAGGCAAACAGTTTTTATTACTTCTTATTACAATATTCAATCAATGAGGGTATAATATTATACTGTAGGTCCACATTCATTGACGTTTTTTAATGGAGAACCGTTATCAGAGAATGGTGTATTTATTAAAGCATTACTGCACTCAGGTTAAAAAGACTCTGACTGACAGCTAGATATAAATCTTGCCACTAGCAAAGTATTAAAGCCCAGTTATGTCAACCATTATTTACATTGAGAATAAAAAATTCACCTGTGTCTTAGCTGAAAACAACAACAATACATGTAGTTAACTGCTTATAAAAGAACCTTTAACATACATTCATCTCAACTGACTAAACACCTTTCAATTCACAATTTAAACTGAGTCATCACTTGACTTTCAATACCAAAAACCATAACAATAAGAATTTAAATGGTTTCTTATGCATAACAACATTGCTATTTATGACCAAATGATAACATTATGAACACCAACAGTAAACTTTATGAAAACTAAAACAACATATCATACTGTAATACAGATATCATACTTTAGAAACCCCTGTCTCAATATATTATCTGATGCACATACAGACTAACAATAACCTGATATTTCTCATAACCCCAACACAGTTCTCATAACCCTAACACAGTTCTCATAACCCCAACACAGTTCTCATAACCCTAACACACTTCTCATAACCCCAACAAATTTCTCATAACGCAAACACAGTTCTCATAACCCCAACACAGATCCCATCTAAGCTTGATTTCAGTTACTGCTTTTCAATCACAAGTTTGCAGCCCCTATAGAACTCCTGATCCATCGCTGGCATGTACTTGACAAATCTTTTTTTCTTATTTAGTGGAATCACGGGTACTTTTCTTAATTGCGGTGTACTGGGCAGTTCTCTCAGTGTTTCTTCAGTTGTTCTTGTTTGACGTCTGACAAGAATATAATTTTGGTATTGTTGTTCACTGAAAGCAAGTTTAAACTCAACCAGCAATGGCTGGCTCTTAGTATATCTCAAAACTTTGACCTTTGTATAGGGAACTCCTTTGAAATTGATCACAGAACTAGATTTCTGGTAATCTTTAAAGTGGGAATCACATGTCTCCTCTGATATTTCTGATTCTTGTAATCTGCTAGTGTCATAAAAATTCAACGTTACTGTATCAGGAATAGTATATTTTAGTAAATTTTCTTCCGAATTATGTGCTAAAGATATAGAATCGTCCACACTGTCAAAAGTGTTTAGGTTAGTTTCATTTTGCTCACTGAACTGCTGGTCGCATAAATCATTTGGTACATTGTCAGATATTTCATTTACATCATAAGACTGTTCACCATTGCTCTCAAACAAGTCATCACTATACTGTAACTGATCATCTTCCAGCATGTTCATAACTTCACTTAAACTGAATTTACTAGTACTCATTGTTGTGTATTGAAATAGATGTGTTCAGGTATAAATCCAGAATTTCTGCTTTAAAGTTTTCTTTGGAAACAGAAGAACACAGTGATATATTGAAGTAGACAAGCTCTCCAGTTGTGTTATGCAAAATGTTCTGGCACGTTTGAATGTTCAGTTTGACTCCACATGCATCTACACAGATGAGAGGTTTATCTTTGCAAATTACTTCCAAAGTTTCTGGTAGTATTCTTGTGAAACTCACATAAATCTGTTCTAGTTAAGTGCTGTCTTTAAGTACCAAGAAATCATCATCTATAAGGTTCGAACATCCACTAACGTTCACTATTTCTAGATTTGGTGCACCATACAGGAAACATAAAGTTGATACTTTCGCATCAGTTATGTCATTCCAAACCAGCGAAGTGAAGTCTGATGTCGTAAATATTCTGTCTAATTTGCATTAGCACAATGGTATGTTGCACAAGGTAGTAACAATGTTTCTGTCTTCCTAGAATGTCGAAGCACCTGATACAAATTGTTTGCTGTCAGTTCCAGTGGGTGTGAGAAGTCAATTTCCTTCCACAATACAGCAGAATTTTCAATTAGATTGTAGAAGAGAACACAGACACGATTGACCGTTCTTAATATATCTTCAAGTTGTAATAACTGGAATATTTTCACCAATACTTCACTAGGCAGATCTTGAATCCTTGCACTCCTGAAAATATCAATTTATGGTATTTGAAATATTCAGAAATCATAGTGATCAACAGAAAAAAAAGTTATAAAAAATAATCATGTTTGAACTTTAGAACAGTCTTATGAAAGAACTGCGCACGTCCATACTGGCACGTTTGAATGTTCAGTTTGACTCCACATGCATCTACACAGATGAGAGGTTTATCTTTGCAAATTACTTCCAAAGTTTCTGGTAGTATTCTTGTGAAACTCACATAAATCTGTTCTAGTTAAGTGCTGTCTTTAAGTACCAAGAAATCATCATCTATAAGGTTCGAACATCCACTAACGTTCACTATTTCTAGATTTGGTGCACCATACAGGAAACATAAAGTTGATACTTTCGCATCAGTTATGTCATTCCAAACCAGCGAAGTGAAGTCTGATGTCGTAAATATTCATTCTAATTTGCATTAGCACAATGGTATGTTGCACAAGGTAGTAACAATGTTTCTGTCTTCCTAGAATGTCGAAGCACCTGATACAAATTGTTTGCTGTCAGTTCCAGTGGGTGTGAGAAGTCAATTTCCTTCCACAATACAGCAGAATTTTCAATTAGATTGTAGAAGAGAACACAGACACGATTGACCGTTCTTAATATATCTTCAAGTTGTAATAACTGGAATATTTTCACCAATACTTCACTAGGCAGATCTTGAATCATTGCACTCCTAAAAATATCAATTTATGGTATTTGAAATATTCAGAAATCATAGTGATCAACAGAAAAAAAAGTTATAAAAATAATCATGTTTGAACTTTAGAACAGTCTTATGAAAGAACTGCGCACGTCCATACTGGCACGCAAACAAGGTCCCAATGGGTTTAATATACAATGTGATCAGCAAAACCGTATGGCAGCTTTAAAAATGAAATTTAAACATCAACCAAGAATGACTTGTTAAAACATCTAACTGGTTCTGGTGACTGATTTCCCAGAAAGGGCACACAACGTGTTAAAATATAAGATAGGTGGATACACATTTACTTGGAATGTATGTTACATACTATTTATCTGTGCATACATGATGTAAATGGTGACAAAAAAAATAAACATAACACACTGAATGGTTTAAGGGGATGTTTTCTGCACAATCCAAACTTTGTCCAAATACAGTGTGCATCCGAAATAGGTCTATTCACTAAACCATTGGAACAGGTGTAAATCAGAACATTTTAAAACACCGCTGTAAGAAATTCTGAAATAAAACAGTACTTTTAGTTTATACTTACATTTTCTATTAAAAATAATTCCCATTACTTGATCAAAATCATGTTAACTTTACGATGCAGTTTTCAAAAATGGATACTTTTGCAAGTGAAAATTGTACCCTAGCACCGTTTAGAGTGAAATCGGCCATTCCCATTGGTTGTTGAGTTACGACTTTTTGGAAATCAAATTATGTGTTTAAACGGACTTACGTCTTCTTGGAACGAAAAAAATAGCGTATTTATTATTAGTTCTACATGGGTGTAAGTCGGCCCATCTTGTATAGCTTGAAATTACGAATCCAACGATACCATACATGACATTTTGCCAAAAAATCGAGTTACGTCCCTCTGGAAATAAGGCGACGAAATGTTAAGGCTAAACCTAGTTGATTGATATGTTAACAATTGTTTGAAGGTTAAATTGAAGATATAATGATTGTATTTATAAACATTACAAATGCTAAAACTGTAATACTTTTATCAATACCAACTAAATAATTGGAAAAAAATAAGGTTTTAGCAATATTTCACGCACATGTTTATGTATATTTTTCTCTTCTCTTTTCAGTCAAACAATAATTGTCTTTCTATATTGCAGTGTTGACAGTTTCAGGGTTTGGTAAAAAATTTAATAACCCCAGGGATTAAACCTTCAAACCCCCTTTTTCCAAATCAACAACCCATAAAAAATATAAAACTGAAAACCCCTTTTCCCCAATTAATTTGTCTTTTTCATTTTAAAAAAAAGGGAAAAATTGCCCCAAAAATTGTTTTCCCAAGTTAATTTGAAATTTATTATTGGCGAAAAAATCGGGTTTCAATTGTTACATTTATAAAAGGGTGTTTAAATTAAAAAGGTTTTTAATAACCCGGGCTTTTGGGAGTTTATTTTGGTAAAAATTGAAAAAAAAAATCGGGGCAATATATTCTGAATTTAAAATTAGTTTTTCACCTCCAATAACAATTTTTGTTAAATCTAATAAATTTGCATTACAAAATAAGAAATGTGAATGCAACCCTTCTTTTTATATTCTCAATGATTGGAAACAACCCTTTTAAACTTGTATTTCAAATAAAACGCATTTGTTTATGAACAATTTCCTAATGATTAAGAACAGTACATAAAACATAGGCTCGGCGAAGTTTAACATTAACCACTAGCTTGGATATTATTTCGGCTAGCAACAGTTTAATAAATTTACGGTAATTTTTACTTGTGTTGATAATCAGAAATCCATTCTATCCAATATTTCGAAAGATTAACCTTTGCCCTATGGCATTGTACTGAAGAGATCAGCAGGACCTTTCCCAGGGAAAAAATGCGGTTTCTGAACTGGTGCTCTGTTAAATTTATTGTTTGTGGGGCTTTCTGTGGTAAGTGATTAAAGCTACTTAATGTTAATTATGTATTATGTAAATTTTTGTTTTGAACATCTTAAAAACCCTATCATGCTGTAGATGTTATGAAAACAAAACTCTTTGCAACAGTGTAAAACCATCGTTAACTGAAGCCAAGTGACATACAGCATAATGTCCACATGTGCTCTTATCTGATAATCGATAACATCTGTATTGTATATTCAGCATGGTAATAAAACACTTACAGTAACAAACAGCTATATTAAAAATATCATAACATTGTTTTTGGTAAATCATATTCAACAAACTAAATCATTCAGTGTTTCCAAATTTGTTTCTTAGTAGATTTAGTTATAATACAGGTATTCGATCAGTTTGTTCCTATCCGGTAATTCATTTCTTCAATCGCATCTTTGTTTAAAAATTATATCATAAATTATTATGATGTTCAAATAAAGATTTATTGACATTTTTAGTTCGAAAGCCATGAAGATATTACCGAATTTACATTTCATGAAAAAGGGGGGAGTGGTTAAAAGGGGATATAGTCTAAGCAAAATGTTTCAATAAGAAATGAATGAATATATTTTAATGATTATTTATAATATGTATGAACATTTGCAGTACATATTAAACATATTATCGGATGTTTCGAAATTGATTTAGAAGAATAATTTTATGCATATAAAAAATGTCACTTAAGTATTGTTAAATCCATAATTATATCATACAGGTGCTTTAGATATATTCATTTAAAGCTGAATTGTATCAATTGTAGAAATATTTTGCCGTCGTACTATAAACCTAGCAGTCTACAATTTTAAAAATCTTCAACAATAACGTTAAAAATCTTATAAAATTCTGTTCAGAAATAATGATTTTAAAACTAAACCCGAAGGTAACATAAAAGTTCATAAACGAATTTTAACATTTAAATGAAGAATGTAATTAGAGCTCTGTGTGTTTGTTTTGTTTGTTTGTTTTGGGTTTTACGTCACACCGACACAGTATAGGTCTTTTTGCGACATTCCAGCTTTACTGGTGGAGGAAGACCTCATGTGCCTTTTCGTGCATTATTTTAGGCACGAACGGGCACCTGAGTAGAACCAAGCTGTGTGTACGCTACCCTTAACAAAACATTAGTAATAAACGGCAAAAAAGGAATTTCCAATCTAATGACCTTACCGTTAATTAATTATATGGCTCACAATCAACTGACAAATAAATTAAGTGACACCTGCTGTGGTGATATCTACATATCAGAAAAGTCTCGGGAACATTAAATCACAAAACAAAATTGCATTTAAAAAAGTGCAGACTATGTTTGATTGAATATGTACATGAGGGATAATGTAAAAAGTCCAACATCCCTCACTCCCCCTCACTCCCCCTAGCACCGGCTTTAGCGTACTCAAGTTTCAAATTTTAAAAACGCAGGAATCTATTATATTGATTCAATTATAAAAAGGCACAGAGGTGATATAATTTTTAGCTGGAGTCCCATCTAACGCACTAATATCCATGTCTGATTTGTTAGATACATTTTACAATTGAGATGGTTTAGCACATTGTACTTGAAAGGAATGTATCATTAATGTTGCCATGGAGCAATTTTCGATTTTAAATGTGATATTCTTTCTACAAATATAATGCTGTCATTATGTTACATGTGAAATAATGGAATAAACCAGTTAAACTTCTAAGAATAGAATTATCCAGTACGCGGTGTAAACGCGGTTTAATGTGGTGTACATGTTTTGAATGATGTCACCTTTCGAAATTGTGACGTAAATGATGTCACCTTTCGAAATTGTGACGTTATGATTGACAAAACAAAAAAGTCCACACACATATTAATTTTAACCCACGGACGTTAAACCTGTTCTAGCGCGTAAAAACAAAAAAACATAACCGAATATGTTTCATATGCGGAAAACTTCGGTATGAGTTTTGTATGTGCAATGTAATATTAAATAACCAAATCAAAATCTCCCAACAAAAAAGTGTTCGTCATATGATAAAAGAAACCAAACCAGTTATTTATGTACCGTATCAAGGTATGTAGGTATAATGCTAAAGCCACTTTTTTATATGTGAATCATGCGAAAAAAATACCACAGGCTCAACATTTCTAATTAATTAAAAGGTTTATTTTCTCCCAAATATGGTGTTTTAAGTAAATCAAAATAAATAACTTTAAAACTAAATGCCTTAAAACATTGACTTTAAGCAATAGTTATCATAACCACTTGCATGTTTTGCAATTGTATGTATGGAGACCTGTAAAACTTACGGCTAAAATATATAACGTGACCATAAAAAGTGATCGTATGCAGAAGGTAGGAGTATTTTGGAAGAGAAAAATAAACTTCCTTCTGTCATTCTCTTTCCTACACAAACATATACAAATGACTATTAATTTAAGGCATGTTCAACAGAATCATATAATGTTCGGGTAAACTCGATAATGTACATTAATTACGGAAATTTCCGAGTGTCATTGTTTCAGTACAGGAAGTTTAACATGTACCGTAAAAGTACTAAACATTACCGAATAACGTACTGGCATGAACACTTTCATAAGGAAAAAAAAAAGAAAGGGGAAAAAACGTGAAAATAAACGTTATAGAAATAAAAATCCAACCCTTTGTTTTTTAAAAATTTTACTTGAATAAAAATTTTTTGGGGGCAAAAGGTTTTTTTAAAAACTTTTGAAAAAAGTTTTCCTAAAAATTAAAATTTAAGGGAATTGTTTGGGATATTTGGGCCAAACAATTAATTCCTTTAAAAAGAAAAACAAAAATGTTTTAATTTTCCCTTTTAAAAAAATTGTCAAAAAAAAATTATTGGTTTAAAATGGTACAGGAAAAAAATTGGAAATTTTTAAACATTTAAAAGGGATTTTTTAACCCAATTTTTTGGGTTAAGGGTTTTTTTTTGATTTTTCTTTTAATTTGGGTTTTTTTAAGTCAAAAAAACCCCGTTAAATAAAATTTAAAGTGTTTTCCCCTTTTTCCTTTAAACAAAATTAACCTTTTTTTTTCAAAATTATTTTGGGCCAACAAAAAAAATTTTTTAAATTTTTACGAATAAAAATTTTGGGAAAAAGTTTTTTAATTTTTTAAAATTAAATTTTAAAAAAACGGGCATTTGCTCAAATATACTTTCCAAAACTTTAGCGGGGGAATGCTTGGTTTAGGAAAATTACCTCGGGTATTTTTTTTCAACTTTTACAAATTTTAAAAATTCCAAAAAACCCCTAGGGTTTTAAAGAAAACTAAAAAAACCTTAAAAACTTTTTAAAAAAGTTTTAAAAAAAAGTGGTCCAAAAATTTTACTTAAAAATTTTTGCTTAAAAAAAAGATTTTCCTTTAAAATGGTCATTTTTTTTTCCGGGTTTGAAAAAATTAAGGTAACAGGAAAAAAATTTTGGGGGAAAATCTTTTTAAACCTCTAGGGGCACGTTTAAAAATTTCCAATTTTTCGGTATTTATTCAAAGTTTTTTTTTGATGTTTTCATTTTAAAAAGTAAAGGGTATGGGTTTAACCTTTTAGTTTCAAAAAACTTAGGTTTAAACCCCCGGCCCTTTTAATAATGGGGAAAATTTTTTTAAAACTTTTCTTTCCAAGTTTTTTATTTCATTAAAATTTAAATTTTGTTGGTTTTTTGTCCGGGGGGTTTTAATTAAAAAAAATTTTAAAAAAAAGTTGGTTTTGAAAAAGGGTTATTTGGAGGGGAAAAAATTTTTTTTTCCAACAGGGGGCTAAACATACTTAAAAAAAAAATGGGAAAAAACATTCTATTTTGGTATTGTTTTAATGAGGGAGGGGAAATTTTTTTGAAATTTGTTAAAAAAATTTGAAGGGTTTTTTTGGTTTCAAAATTTCAAAAAATTTTTGGGGTTCCCACTGGAATAAAAAAAACTAGGGTTTTATGCCAAAAATTTTTTAATTTTTTAATAACATTTTTGACTAAACCGGGGTTCAAATTGGAAAAAAAAAAAAATTGGGGTTTTTAAAAAAATGCGGTTAGGAAAATTTTTTTTTTTTTTCCCCCGTTTTTTTGAATTTTTCCATTGGCCCTCGAGATGGTTTTAAATTTAATTGTTTCCTTTAAATTTCTTTTTTGGTAAAAAACTTAATAAAAAAAATTTTTTATTAAAACCCACCCCAGAAAAAAATTTCCCCCTTTGGTTTTCCCCTTTTTCCTTTTTGGGGGGGGTTTTGGTTGCCGTTCTTTTTTTGGGCCGGGGGCTTTTTCCTTTTGTTAAAACCCTTGTTATTTTTATTGTTATTGTAAATGCTCCCAATTTATAAAATTCCTTTCTCTTCATTGGGTTACTGATTTTGTTAGTTAGTTTTAAAATTTAAATTGCCCCCAAAGTGTTTTTTTCCGTTTTAGTGGGGGGGCCCCCCACATATCAAAAAAAAAATAAGATTAAAAACAATTCCCATTTTCCAAATTTTTCCCATAACATGTTTTTTAAAAATTTGTCAAAAAATTTCCTCTTAAACCATGGCGGGTAGTTCATTTTGTTTTTAAGTAAATTAACAATCTTTTAAAATAGAAAAATTTTTAAAATTTTCCCAACACAAAAAACCCAAAAAAATTTTTAGTCCTTTTAAAAATTTCGAAAAGGGGTTTACTTGATTTGGGGTTCTTGGGAAACCCCTGAAACCCAAATTTTTTAAATTTTTAAAGGTTTATTTTTTTTTTTGGGAAAAAAAAAAACCAATAAAAATTTTTTTTAAAAATTTTCAATTTTTTTTTAAAAGGGCTTGAATTGATGCCCCATTGAAATAGAAAACTTCAAAAAAATTTTAATTAAAAAACCTTTGTAAAAATGTTAATTTCAATATTATAATACCGATAAAAAATCTTTTAATTCGTTAGTATTTAAAGGGTTTTTTTAAGAACCCGGGGGCCCAACCCCTTTTTCCCAAAACACGTTTATCAAAAGGGTTTAGTGTTATGTTTAAAAATTTTGGGTCGTTTGGGGTTTAAAAAAGTATAAGTTATAAAATTAAAGTTTTTTTTTTATTTTATTGTTTCAGTTTTTTTAACCTTTTATTTGAAATAAAAAAGTCAGTTTAAATTTGATTTTACCTTGTTAAATTGTTAATTTCCTTTTAATTTATTGTAAACGAACTTTTTTTTTAAAATTAACTGTATCGTTTTAAGACTTTTTTTTTAGTTACCAATGGCTTTTCGTATTACAAACGGGTGCAAATTTAAAATTTTTAAAGCATTTTTATTTTTTTAAAAAAAATTTTTTGCAATAACATTAATGGGCTTATATAAGCAAGTTTTTTGACATTTTTGTTTTTTCAACACTTACATGTGTTTTAAAAAACGGGAAATTTTACAATACAGGAAAATTTTTAAAAAAAATTTTTTCAGGTATCCCCTTTCACGCGGATTTTGGAGGGACTACTTTTCAGAAATTTTTAAAAAACTCCCTTTTACACTTTTAAAAATAAAGAAAAATTTTTTCGGGTTTTTATATATTTTTAAGATGGGGGGACGAATATTTTTTTTAAATTTTATATTTGAATCCCAATAAGAATCAATATTTTAAAGGGAATGTTTAATGTTAATTTGTTTTAAAGAAAGGTTAATACCCTTTAAAACCATGTAAAATTTTTTTCAAGTGATTGCATGAAATTTAGAAATTTTAAAGGGGTTCCCTAATATTGAGAAATTTATTTTTTACTTCAAAAAAAAACCCCTTTTTTGTATTAAATGAAAATAAAAAAATTTATTAGTTTTTTTCCCTTTAGCTTCCCAAAAACATCTGAAAAAATTTTAATCCTTTTGTTTTTTTCCCAGTTTATAAAATTTTAAAAACCAAAATTTATATATAAAAAAAATTTTAGTTTTTTTTTTAAAAATAAAAACCCACTGCATTTTTTATAAAATTAAAAATTTTGGGAACGAATAAGGTTAAAGGGAAACACAATGAAAAAACCATAAAAAATTTTGGGGGATATACAAAAAAAACGTATATGATATAATTTTATAAGAAATGAGAAAATTGGTTTTATCAAGCGTTTAATCGCGTCGTGCTATCAAAACATTTTAAAAATTTAGATGCAACCCTAAACGTTTTTTAAGCTTTTTTTTAGTGAAAAATCTTTTTTATTTTTTTAAGAAATAGTTTTTGTGTTTTTTATAATAAGAAATGTTTACTTGACGGTCCCCTACCCCCTTTTCAATTCCAATGCAAGAAAAAGTTCGTTTTTAATGGATTACTTCCCCTCTTTGGTAATTATTCGCGAAATTTTTCCCCCAAATTTCTTAAAAATTCCATATATTTTTTTTTAAAAAATCATTGTAAAAAACCCCTTCCCGGTTTTTGGGGATTGGAGAGATATTAGATTTTTTTTAGCAAAAACTTGTTAATGTAGAAATCCCGGGGAAAGCTTTTACGCTTTAATCAGTTCTTTTTTTTAACACTGTTTTGGAAAAAAAATTTTTTTGGGGCCTTTTAATTCCTTATTTGCCCGGGGGAAAAAACCCGGGGGTTTTAATTTTAAAACCGGGGGACCTTTTTTTCTTTTTGGTTTTTTTTTCCTTTTTGGGTTGCCCCCTAAATTTTTGTAATTTTTTTACCAGGGGCCCGGGGGGTTCTTTTAAAAATAAGGCCTGCTATAACCCGAGGGTTGGAAAAACAATTTATCATCCCTTTTTTTTTTTCAAAAAATTTATTTTTCCGCCCAAAAACCAAATTTTTTTTTTAAATTTTTTAAGTTAACGGGTTAAAAAATAAAACCTTTGATCCTGGAACCGAAAAAGGTTTAAAAGGTTTTTTCCCAACAAAAAACCTTATTTTTAAAGCCTTTTTTTTCAAAAAAAGGGGCCTAAAGTTAAATTTTTTAATTTTTTTTTTTTTTTTTTTTAAAAAAAAAAGGTTTTTTTTTTTTCCCCCGGGCCAAAGGCCAAAAAACGGGGCCAAAAACGAGGAAAAAAAAAATATTTTTTTAAATAGGTTTCCCAATTTCTTCAAAAGTACATTTTAGGGGTAAATTTGAAAAAAGTAGTTTTGATTTTTAAATTTCCCGGGGCTTTATTTATTTATACGTAAAAAAAATTACTTTTAGATAAAAAAACTGTAGAAAATGAGTGTTATTCACCATTTTTTCAAATTATTAAAAAAATTACAAGGGTTTCCTGTAACAATTTGTCAAAAATTTGTTTTGGGCGATAAAAAAATTTTTGTAAAATTTTATAAAACCCTTTTTTTCATTTAAAAGCATTTTTTTTTAAAAAAAAAAAATGCAAAACTCGATTGTGAAAAAAGCTACACACTTCTTAAAAAATTGTATCTGAAAAATTTGGTTTTTCGTTTTTCAAAAAAATTAAAAAAGGGGAATTTTTAAATTTCCCCGGGTTTTGGGCAACTTGGACCCTAAAAAACCCAAACTTTTTGTTGAATATTTATTTTATAAAACCCCAAACAAAGGGGAAAAGACTGGGTTTTTTGAAAAGGGCACGTACAATTTTTAGGGTTTTAAAAAAAAAAATTTTATTTTTGTTTTATTGCCCCCTTTAAAAAAAAAAAGTTTGAAAAAAAAGATTTATAAAAAAACTTTGCCATTTTTTGGTTACATTTTAAATCTTTTTAAACCTAAACACAGTTTTATTATACCCAAATTTATCACTTGACGAAGCTTTTTGGGAACGGTTTAAATTTTGGCCCTTACGACAATACTTTAAACCCGTTTTTCAAATTAAAAATTTCGGGAAAAAATATTAATTTTCATTTTTAAAAAAACGAATGAAACCTGTAAGGGAAATTTAATTTATAACCAAAATTCATTTTTCCTCCCCCAATTAAATTGAAACCACCGAAAAAACCCGGGGTTTTAAATCAATTTAAAAGTATCCTTTATTGACAGGGACAAAATTTTACTGAAATATTTTTAAACAATTTAAATTTAGGGCTATTTAAAATATATCTTTGGGCCTTTAAAGGGAAAAAAAAAAAGGGGATCCTTTCATTGATCGTCGGGCAAAAAAAAATATCCCGGGAACCGTATAAAACCCTGTTGCTTTAGCCGAACTAATATCCAAGCAAGTTTTTGTTAACTTGGCCGAGCCTTTTTTTTTTACTGTTTTTTTTTGTTGTTAAAAAAATTGGCCCCGTTTAATTACAAAACCTTTTTAAAAAGGGTTGTTTTCAAATCATTGAAAATTTATAAAAAAATTTTTGAAAAAAAAATTTTTTCTTATTTGTAATGAAAATTTATTAGTAAAAAAAATTTTTTTTGAGAGCTGGGATTTAAACAAATTTAAATTTTAAATTTATATTCCCGCGATTTTAATTTAAATATACCAATAAAAAAAACCTTTTCAAAAAATTTGAAAAAGGGGGTTTGTAAAAAATTTTATTTAATTTAAAAAATTTAAACAACCCAAATTTTTTGATCACTTGGAAAACCCACTTTTTTTTTGGGATTTTGGAAGGGAAAGGGAAATGGGTAAAAATTTTGGCCCAAATTTTAAAAAATTTTGGTAAAAAAATATTTTTGGAAAAAAATTTTTCGTTCCAAAAAAAACCTGTATGATTTTCATCTATAAAATTTTTTTTTTAAATTTTTTTTGGGTTTTTTTTTTAAAAAATAAATTTTAAAAAAAAATTGAAACAAGGAAAAAAAAAATTTTTCTTAAAAAATTTTAATTGGAATATTTCAAAAATAAACTTTTAATTTTTTTTTTGAGTTCCCTTTAATAATTTTTGAAAAATAAATTAAGAACAAAAGGCAAAACATTATTTTTGGGGTTTTTTGGAAAGGGCAAAAACACAAAAGAAAAAAACAAATTACCCCCCTTTCATTTTTTTCCGTGTTTTCCCTGGCACCCGGAAAACATGTTTGATTTTCGCCGGGACGGATTGGCCCTTCCCGGAAATCGGGAAATTTTTCAGACTGGTGCAGCCCCCTTTTTAAAAAAAAGGAGCAGGGGGGTTCTTTTGAAAATTTATAGATGACAAAATTTTAAAATTTAAAAAATATGAACTCATATTGATATTTTGTGACTTAATTTTTTGGTGGACCTATTCCCAGTAATGACATTTATAGATAGGGAGTGTTTTATTAAGATTTCTGTTTTGCTGCTCGACAATAAACCATGACCTCCCACCAGAAAATGTACACCAATTAATCTTGAAATTTTCTACTCTAAAACGGACAAAGGGCTAGGGGTTAATATTTGGGCATGAAAATTGTTTTCCCGCCCACTACCAAGATTGTTCAAATTATAGCCCGGGTTAAAATTTGTCCCCCCCGAGGGTTGGGGGGGAGTCTTCAATTCAAAATATCTTTAGAAAAAATTAAGAGGGGTAAAAGGTTAAGTTTAAACTTTGAATTTGATAATGCTAGTCCTTATTGTACTCTCCCAAATTTGTTCAAAGGGGGCCCTAGTGTCCAAATTTTCTCTTACACAAATAACAGTCTGTTTTTCATTTTCAGCGCTTTGGAGCCAATGGTCCTTGTTTTATTTGCAGAATAGTTATGTAAATTTGAAAAAAAAATGAACTTTTTTCATAGTCAAATTTAATTTATGTAATACTTTAAAATTTCTTAATTATTTTTAAAGTAAAAATTTTTTTATTTTGAATCCATTATTGCACTATGGCGTACATTTTTTTTCGTGTGTTTTTTTTGCATTAAACGAAATGTTAAAGTACTTTAATCTTGCTGGATTTTTTAATTCCAATTTTATAGACTACAAGCCCCCGTGGGTCATGTATTTATATTTAATATTAGCAACATGAAAATAAAATTTTACTTTTTCTATATTGTATGATGAGATAAAAAACGGGTGTTCGCAAACTGTTTGATGTATTCCTTTTATGTTTCGCAAACCAAAAGTTACATATTGCCTAGACATAGTCTTTCAAAAACAACACCTTTTCCTTGTTCATTAAAAATTTTGAGAGAAATAAGTTGGGTTGTTTTAACTTGATGCCATGGCCCGTAGCCAGAAAATGACCTCTATTGATTTGAGGGTCAGTAGATTAAAATCAAATGTTTTGTGACACAAATAGAACCGAATTGTCAAGAAAATGTATATTTAAGTGCTTGCAGGTTTTTGATTTTTCTTTTTAAAATCAATTTTTAACAAAACCATTTACAATATCAGATTAATTTAAGTAATTTTTTTAAGCTTTAATGCAATCCCAATCTTCTTGAATGCACAAAGATCAAATTTAACGTACAAGACTTGTCAAGAAATTTACTTACATACATTTAATTCTTTTTATAAAAATACTCAATACAACAACAAAAAAAAATATGGAATGAAGTGATTCTCATAAATAAAACAAAATTACATAAAACATTCGAAACTTAAATTGAATAGTAAAATGACAGAAAATTTTAAAAATTTCCTCACGCCCCCTACCCGGCTTAAAACGGCACATAATGTTCACACTTGCTGGAATAAATTTTATCGCAAGGACGAAAAAAAACACTGAAGTGAAGTACAAAAAGTAAACCCAATTTGATTGCAACATTGTTCTGTTAATAAAATTTAAAAACCAGACAGACGAAAATTTTCCACTAATACTAAAAATACATGAAAATTCAATGACCCAACAATAAGTTTTTAAAACATGTTTGCCCAAAATAGAAAACGTTGCATGAAAAAAATGTTAAACCCAACTCAGATCCTTAAAATTTTTGTATCAAAAAATCGGCACAGAGTTAATAAAACCTTTTTTAAAAAAACGATATTACACTAGTTTAATTTAATTCAAAGGTGCGTAAGTAATGTTAAATAAAAACAAGCTTTAGGTGAAATTTAATGTTATTTTGCAGTATAGCAAAAAATATTAACTCACATAATATTGAGCATTTCAAACTTAAAGGTTATATGGGAATAAAATTCTTTTTTCGGAAGGGGTTATGACGTACCGGGCTTTAAGCAATCCTTTTCCTTTTGTCATTTGTATAGGGGCAGTTTCTTTTTCAGAGGGTTTGTAGATTTTGTAAATATTCATGTTCATTGTTATTTACTATGACTTTTACTTTCCCCCGCCCCCCTCCCCCTCATTGAAGTAGAAATTTTAATTTAAACTTTTTTGCATCGTGTTCCGGTTTTTTTTTCAGACTGGCCCGGCACGTCATGGCTCACATTTATGTATGAATTTCAAATGCTGAACATATTTGATGGTAAAAAAGAAAAAAAATTGTGGTATAGTGAACAATATCCAAAATGAAGGTTTTTGTTTGAAATAGTTATAACAGGCATTTGTTTTATTACATTTTTTTATTAATATTATGATATTGTTTATCTGCATGCGTCTTTTTTCAGTATTCCCCCAGCCTTTTTTTGTTTTTATTTTTTTCAAAAACAAAGTCAGCTTTCGTTCCTGGGATTTTCTTCTTTCTATTCATTTTTAGAAAATTACAATATAGTTTATAAATTATTTTTAATTATGTGACCCTTGGCCATTACTTCCATTCTTTAAATAATATGAATCTTTAATTTACATCGTTTCTGTGAATTTTTCCCCCTTGTAATATGATTTAATTAAACATTTTCGTAATAAAATTTAAATCTTACTCAGTCAAAAACCCCTATAAATACTTTTAAAATTTTGCTGTTATTTTTTTGGAAGTGATTTAAAAATAAGCAATCAAATCAAAAAAAAACATGTATTCAAATTGTGAATTGTGCAGGTCTATAGAACTAGTTTGGTATTAAAATTCAAAATGCACAAATTTCTACCTTTTTCGATTTTTGGATTAATATTTTCTACACCCTTGACCTGAATATTAAAAAACAGAAAATGCAAATAACACACAAGTATCGCCGCTTTTTGGGGAAACAAAAAAAAATAGTAACATGGGAAGTAAACCACCAAAAATTTTTTTCTTTAATCAATTTAAAAAAAAATGAATAAACTGCAGGAATCATCTTTAACCCCGCATTACTTTTTTTCTAGGGAATGTTTACATTTAGAAACATTGGCGTTTTTTTTGCACTTCCCCGTTTTTTGCATATCCGAAAAAAACTGGGTATAACCCGGTGATTAATATAGTCCAAAAATTGTTAACAAATTTTTATCATTATTCGAATTTTGAACACCCCTACCCCTTTTTCAGAGAACAATCGGGCTATGCTTTCAATAAACAATGATACATATTAAAAAAGGTGTTCAACTACATATGACAATTTTCAATTTTATTTGGTTGCTATTCTTGTTTGTAAAAAACTTCAAACATTAATTTTTTTTTTAAATAAAAAGGTTTATTCTTTAAAAATGTGTTAGGGAATTTTTTGAAATTTTCGCAAAGTTGGTCTGACAACAATAAAAGGGAAACATATCGGATAATATTTTTATTCCCTCATGGGAAAAAAAACCTAGTTGGTTCTTTAAAAATGTTCTATTTTTAAAATTAGTGGCCAAGAGAGCATTTTTAT
Source organism: Ruditapes philippinarum (assembly GCF_026571515.1). Taxonomy (NCBI): domain Eukaryota; kingdom Metazoa; phylum Mollusca; class Bivalvia; order Venerida; family Veneridae; genus Ruditapes; species Ruditapes philippinarum. The sequence continues at coordinate 2,156 of NW_026863815.1, read as the reverse complement.
ACTTAAGACAGTTTAACCATTTTTAAAATTTCAAACACAGTGATACATTTGTCAATTTTATACATCCTTTCACAAAACCAAAAAAAAAAATTTTAAAAAACCCAGAACCTTGCCCCCCCCCTGTTTCCGCGTTTCAATTTGACAATCAATTTAATATCCACGGAGTTTTTTAATTTTTTAATAAAATATTATGTGTGGTGTTGGTACGCAATGGTAATTCATACTACTCTCTCGCTGAAAAAGTGATCACAATTTTAAAAATTTACTTGATCACAAAAAATAAAAACTGCATTCTTTCTTAGATGTGATTTTAACATTTTAACAACAGTGTTTCGTGTTTTAGAACAATTCAGTGCTAAAAACACAAATATGAAAAAGTGATAACATAGGTCAATAATAATAACCTTCTTTAAGTTTGTCAGCTAAAATTTTAAAAAATGATGTTTTAGTTCAATTTTCCCTTTAAAGGGAGATGAAAATTTTAATATCCCAGCACTGAAGAAAATGCATATACCATGACACGGCACCCCCATGAAAAAATTTTTTTTGAAGTCAAAACATACAAAAAAGGCGCTTAATAACTTTTTTTTTTAAATGCAATTTTCTATTTAAATAGCAATAATTAGGACACGATGTTTTTTCAAAAAACTTTTTTTCTATCAAAAATGGGAATTTTTTTCATTATCGGACTTATATTTGTTAGCTCCAGTGGTAGTCTTTACAGCCAACTAAATAATTTCGTATCTAAATTGCATATTTTTTTTTAAAAATTCAGTCTTGGGAACAAACTTTAAAACAAAATTTGGGAGAAAAAACGCCCAAAACAAATTTTTCATTATTTTTTATGAAAATATCTAGATGTGACTACCAAAGTTGAATTGCATGAATCATCGATGAATCATGTTGTGAGTGCCTCTCGGGAACTTTTGTTTGATTTTTTAAACTAAGCCCCCATTTACTTTTTGGGGTCATTTTTCCCCAAATCCGTAAGTAGATTTTGGGACGCCAGGAGTCATAAGAAAACACAAAAATTTTAAAATTGTTCTATTTTGTTTTCCAAAGATGCAACGTGCAACTTTTTTTTAAGAACTTTACACAATATACTTTGGTGTTGATAACTAAAAATTTTGTTGGAATTAGTCAGATGGTGTTTTTCTTTTTACTGGACTAAATTTACATTTCACATTTTCCGTTTTTTTATATATCCCTTGACATTTTTTCTTTAAACTTTATCTTAAGTGCAATTTCATGAATGGACAGCTTTTAAAAAGTAGATATCTAAAAAAAAAATGATGAAAAATTTTCAAAAAAAAATAGTTCAGCCGTTTAAAGCCTTTTCTTGGTTTTGGGTTAAAATTCAATAAAAATAATAAATTAATTTCACAATTTTAACCTATATTACACGTTAAAATGATCAATTATTTCTGGGCTTTAAAACAAAAAAATAGTAAGAGCAGGGGGTATCTTTTATGTATACCAAATGCAATAAGGAATCAAAAATTGAATATATACTTTTTCAACCGATGTGCATGGATTTATTTATTTAAGGGAAACATCTATTGAGCAATTGATTACTTTAAAACAAAGCTTGTTTGTATATCATAAATTGAAATGTTTCTTACATAAAATGATAAAGTCTGTGTTATTTTGAGCCAATTTTTATTACAAATTTAAATTCGGGTATATAAAAACATTAATATTGTACTTTATTTAATTAAAATATACTTAAAATCGCAAAATACTTGGGGCTGTAGTTTTAAACCTTATAATGGGAATACCCCAAAAAAGGTGATAGGACTATTGAATGCGCACAAAAAGTATTTTTTACTTCAGTTAAAAATGTATACCTATATAAATCAGCATTCATGCAGACAAAGCGGGATCTGATTATCCTGCAATTTTGGGGCTTGACCCAATTTTAATTGGGGCCCGTTTCCCGTGCCTTGGGCTTGTGCCTTTGGACCCGTACCCCAAAAAGCGTTTTGAAATATTATTTAATGATAATTTACTAGAGGGGGGATTCAAAATTTGTTTTTTAATTTACTTAAAAATTTCACTCAAGCGTTTATTTTTTTTTTTAATTTTCATAAAAGATATTTGAATTTGCTTCCATTAAAACCAGGAACCCAATGCTTAGATAGAAAGATAGAGACTTT
>NW_026863814.1:0-54730 GCF_026571515.1 Ruditapes philippinarum | reverse complement strand
CTAGCAAATAAAATAAACAAAGATTTATTCCTTCTCAAGTCTTCGTATAAAAAGTGTCAGGCCGTCGTACATACAAAAATCTGGAAACAAAGTGATCCCTCGGAAGCATTTAGTATCGTTGGGAATGGTTAGTATAATCGTGATCAGGTGATTTCATATTTACCTGTTTTTTGGTCAAAAGACATTTGTATTTATTTTTTATGTTTTTTATTTACATGTATTTATTTTTTGAAACAACATAGCGACTTCTATTCTTTAAATTCCTATCAACGCTTTCGTACGGCAAAAGTACGTACATTGACCTTCCTTTTCTGCATTTGCCCTGTTTCCCTCGTATTGCCATTGGTAATCTTATATAAGCATTGTGATAAAATATACTGGCTAGAATAGTATTGTACACAACAATGTTTAACGAATATTTTTCACAACTAATGCTTCACATATGCCCCCGTCCTTCTAGCCCTCGACTCATAATATTGGTAATTTGGTAATTTTGTTATAGAAACATGCTTAAAATGGGTACATGGAAGCGTTCAGTTATGGAAAAGAAGATATGACCAATATATGACCTGAAACTGAAAGAAAACTGTCATTGTTGGAGGGTAGCTGGAATAAAATAAATATTATCATATAAATGTAACAATTATGACATTTAAGGTCCCTATGACTTTGACATTTGATCCCAAAATCAACAAGGGTCATCATCTGGCCAATCAATATGTGAAATATGAAGAGTTTGTGATAAATAGTTTTTAAGATAATGAGCTGAAACCATTCTGACATTTAATGCACCTGTGACCTTGACCTTTGACCTTGAGACCATAAAGTCAATAGAGGTCATCTACTAGCATAATGACCAATCAGTATGGTAAATATGAAGACTTTGTGATATATAGTTTTTAAGATTACCAGCAGCCCTGTAAACATGCAGTGGTTGGGCCAACCACGGAAAATCGTCATAGGAAAATCGTTGTTGGGCCATGGTTGGCCCAACTCTAATTAACATGTACTATAAATGCAGTTGTTGGCCCAACGTCGAACCAACCATAAGTTAACGCCAGCGACATTTCTGCATTGGCCCAATAACGATAAATATGTACTTTAAAACAGATGTTGGGCCAACGTTTGACCAACGATACATTTTCGTCAAATATATTAATTACTGCACCTGACCCAAAATTTATTTTTTTAAAGACAGATATGCATGTAGATATTTTACTGTATATAAACAGTACACTACAATGAGTAAAGACTAAAGTTTATAATGTTTTTTGAAGCCATGTTCAATATTGTCACATTCAAGAAATACTCATATAAATTAAATGAGAAATGTAAGAAATATTACTTTTTGAGTCTAGAAATGACCAAAGTCCAGGCTATGCAGTAGTAGGGGATATGTATCAATATATCTATAGAAATCTTGAAGATCTGATGTATAATCTAAAGTAATTATACATGTGCTGGAATAACCATAATAAACCTCCGGAATCTTCCACTCTGAACTCTAATTAACCTCTGGTTATGTTATCAATGAATGAAAATAGGATCATTTTGGCACTACCCATCCTTTCCCTCGATTGATTTCGAAGCTGCGTGGACGTGTTTACAGATAAAGAGCTAAATAAATTTGTATTAGACTGCAATTTCTCAACACTGAAAAATGTAAGTAGATCTAGAGTTTTTTACTTTAATCTTTTAAATAAACCCTTCTAATATTAAGTTAGTTATGTATTTAAACCTGCATTTAAAACCTGTTATACTATCCACGTGACCAGGTCATGTGATTAATACAAAATGGCGGATTGGTAAAGGAAAATACTTTGATGTTTTCAGGTAAACAAGCCAGAATGAATTTGATTTTTGTAATGAAATTAAAACCATTTAATTCTATCAGTGTTTATCAGCTTAAAATATGATATATTTATAGTTTTACATCTGAATTTATTGTGATAACTGCAAAAAAAATTGCAAGTTAGTAAAAACTGACAAGCTACAATTAGCACTGCAGTGTTAAGCTCATACAATCTGTTCTGAGTATAAATAGGTAATTATGATTGATTATGAGTTATTTGCAAAATTCTGCTTTGTTACTGGACTTTTTAACAGTTACACCACTCATTGCAGTAGAGTGTATACGAAACTTTGTGTAAATTTAATTTGAAGTGTAACTTCGCATTAAACACAAATTACTTTACCCGACTGCAAAGATTGTTTTTATTTCATTTCAGACAGCAAATTTATGTCTAATTGGGAGAGCATTGTTCGCCATGTTATGTCTCACACTTTGTCTCAGGAAGTTGCCCTTGAATACAACTGGGTTGGAAAAGGCTCGAAAAAACCATTCGAAAAACTTAGACTTAAAAAAGTCACATTAGGTTTGTATTTTTACTTTTTCAAAGGTGATTTCACCGGTGCTGAAAATTATTTTACACCGTGGGTGTAAGATGTGACTCTTGTGTTGTAAATGATCATCATAACTCTATTTGTATTTTGACAGAATTATGCCTCTTTTTAACTTAAAAATTTTAGGTTAAAATTTTTAATTATGTCAAATATCTCTGTTACTATTAAATCTATTGACTTGTAATTTAAAATATTTCTTTACTATCAAAGTCTTATCCCCTTAGCTCTATTTGCATTTTGACAGATTTATGTGCTTTTTTACTAGTAAATTATAATAAGTAGTGTATATTTAAATAAAATCAGTAAACTGTATAAATTTCAGATGCTTTAAGAGGAAGAAGACAGGGGTCTACTAATAATGAAATCGAGAAGACAATGAAGGAGTGCCTAAGATATGCCAAGGATAGGGAAGGCGGGCGGAGGAAGAGATTGACTAAAAAGTTGCAACAACAAAGAGATGAAAATGATATGTGAACAACATTTAGTAATAAATTGTAGTAATTAGTAAATATGTTGTTCTTTTATGAAAACAAGGCATTGGGCCAACAAAGGGCCAATGTTTATTGTAGGAAACCAGTCAATGGGCCAACGGGGGCCAACAAGAAGAAGGGAAACCAGTTGTTGGGCCAACAGAGGGCCAACGATAGGAAGGAAAACCAGTCATTGGGCCAATGGAGGGCCAACGATAAGAGTAGGAAAGCAGTCGTTGGGCCAACCATATACCAACCGTTGGCCCAACGTTTCCCCAATTAGCAAATTGACATTGGGCCAACGTTGGCATTATGTGTTGGGCCAACAAAGCAAATGTAATTGGCCCAACGTTGGGCCAACTACTGTCTGCTATCTGGGAGAAACCATTCTGATATTTAAGGCCCCTGTGACCTTGAACTTTGACCAAGTAACCCCAAATCAATAGCCATCATTAACTCGTTATGACTAATCAGTATGTCAAACATGAAGACTTCGTGATGAATAATTTTCAAGATAATCAGCGGAAACCATTCTTACATACAGCGCCCCTGTGACCTTAACCTTTGACCTAGTGACCCCAACATCAATAGGGGTCATTTTCTAGTTACCACCGATCAGTAAGTGAAATATGAAATTTTGTGATGAAAAGTTTTCTATATAATCAGCGGAAAACATTCTGACATTTAAGGTCCCTGTGACCTTGACCTAGTAACCCCAAAATCAATAAGGGGTCGTTTACTAGTTATGACCAATCACTACTAGTATATGAAATATGAAGACTTTGTGATGAATAACTTTCAAGATAATCAGCGGAAACCATTCTAACATTTAAGGCCACTGTGACCTTGACCTTCGGCATAATGACCAAAATCAATAGGGGTCATCTACTAGTTATGACCAATCAGTATGTGGTATATAAAGACATTGTTATTATTAATAGTTTTCAAGATAATCAGCGGAAACTATTTTATATTTATGGTAACTCTGACTTTGACCTTGTGATATATAGTTTTCAAGATTATCAGCGGAAACAATGTTGTCTACAGACGGACAGACCGACAGACATACAGACCGACCGACCGACCGACCGACATAAGCAAAACAATATACCCCCTTTTCTTCGAATGGGGGGCATACAAATACTCATGATCAACAATTATGGCGTTTCAGTATTACAAAAATGTCTGTTACAATGTAGTTTCTTAGAGTACAATATGAATTTGATATGAACGTTTTGACACAGAAACTGACAACGAGGCTTGTGGTTTATAAAATGAATTTGAAATAGATTTTATTTTGGGAGATAAAAGCGATGCTAGATTTCGTAAAATTTGCATTGATACAGACTTCTGGACTCAGGAAATGAACATAAGATTAATAAGATTGGATCAAATAATGAATTGATGATATTAGAACATCATATGGTGCAAAACTGAAGTTTCAATGGTTATATGTTGTAAGGGGTGAAGTACAAAGGAATACGTTTATTAATAAAATATAGAAAATAAATGAAGTTATGTGATTAATATCACTTACTTTGTTTAGAATCAATATATTCCTTTTCTTTCTCGTCTTTACTTGCTATTTTCAGTGCTTTTTGTAACATCTCTCCTAAGGCAGCCAGGTCTGCTTGTTCCTTTTCTCCTTGTTCATGAATTTTCCCAACTTCTTTGTCCCGTTCTTCATGCAGTCTTTTAACAGAAGCATCAGCTTCATCTTTTAATTGTGACTGAAGAGATAGAAGATCTTCTTGTTTTCTTTTTATCATATCTAGTTTAATTCTGTCATATTGCTCGTCTAATCCAGCCTTCATCTTGTCTTGAATTGCCTTTGCCACATCGTCTAGTACTTTTCTTACATCATCTTTACCAATGACTAAAGTGTCATTTTCTAACTGTAATTATAAATACAATACAAATATACAATATAGAATTTTAAAAAAGGTAAATAAATAAAAAATACAAAATAGATAAATAATAAATAAATAAATAAATAAATAAAATGAACAAATAATAAAAAATAATAAAAAAGTGGTAGTGGAAATGGTGGTGGTAGTGGTGGTGGTTGTAGTGTTGGTGGTAGTGTTGGTGGTGGTAATGGTGGTGGTGGTGGTAGTGGTGTTAGTAGTGGTAGTAGTGGTAGAAGTAGTAAGTAACAGTAGAAAGAAGTGGTAGTAATTGTAGTAGTAGTATTAGTAAGAAGCAGTAGTAAGTAGCAGTAGTAATTGTAGTAGTAGTATTAGTAAGAAGCAGTAGTAAGTAGCAGTAGTGTGTAGCAGTTGTTATTGCAGTAGTGGTAAATTGAAGCAGTAGTAAGTAATAGTAGTAAGTAGAAGCAGTAAGTAGCAGTAGTAAGTTATAGTTGTTATTGTAGAAGTAGTAGTAGTAAGAAGCAGTTGTAGTAGTAAGAAGAAGTTGAAAAATAAGAAGTTTAGGAAGGAGAAGAATGAGTAGTAGTAGTAGTGATAGTAGTAGTGGTAGTGGTAGTTGTGGTGGTGGTTGTGGTAGTGGAAGTGGTAGTGGTAGTAGTAGTAGTAGTAGTAGTAGTAGTAGTAGTAGTAGTAGTAGTAGTAGTAAAAATAAAGGTACTAGAATAAGTAGTGGTAGTGGTAGTAGTAGTAGTAGTAGTAGTAGTAGTGATGGTAGTTATGGTGGTGGTAGTGGTAGTAGTTGTTGAAGTGGTAGTATTAGTGGTGGTGGTAGAGGTAGTGGTGGTGTTGGTAGTAGTAGTGGTGGTGGAAGAGGTAGCGGTAGCAGTAGAAGGGATAAGAAGCAGAAGTAAGTAGCAGTTGTAATTGTAGTAGTAAGAATTAGTAGTAAGTAGTAATAGTAGAAGTATAGATGTTTACCTCTGTCAGTTTCTTTTTAGCATTCTGCGCATGTGTGTCTGCAGCTAAATATACTTGATCAGAAAGTAGTTTTTGAAATAGCTTGAAGTATTTTTGAAGATCTGTATCCTCTACTTCAAATGTTGAGGAATGTCGCACTTTTCTTCCAATATCTCTTGCCTGGTCAAAATTGAAAAACAATTCTTATTTACTTTTACCTTAAACCTATAAGTTGAGTATAAAATATATACGTTTACTGAGAAACTGTTACGTTATACATGTAGTAAAATAATACTTAAATAATGAATCACAAACACGATAAGAGCTGTGTTTACCTTAAATGTCATAGCTAGAGGTGTGGTCTGCTAGGGGTGTGGTCTGCTAGGGGAGTGGTTTGATAGAGGAGTGGTCTGCGAAAGGAGTGGTCTGCTTGTTGCATTTACCACTGCCGTCTGCGAAGGGTCGTTGTCATATTTTCCCGGGAGTATTAAAAATGCTGTAGTGTTACGTACCAGTACCCCTCTTTAATACAATTATGATATCAAAATCGATATAAAAATTGTTTCAAAAATTGAAACTTCGTGAAAAATTAGTGAGGAGTGCTTGCTTACAAGGAATTATCTAACAAAAAAGACAAAATGCAATGGGCCACAATTTACCCAAAAATAATTGATATGCACAAAGGCTCAGATGAATTTGGTTTAATCCCCATGACAAGATAAGAAGTTGATGACTACTGAAGATCATTTCTCTATATTCAGCACATAAATTTGGGGTTAAAAATCACTTTTCCGCCCTGTATATTTTCTTATCACGAAACCATCTCAAAATGTATCTTCACACTTGGTGGTAATACCTCTGTTAAATTAAGTTTGAAATTTCTAACAAAGTAAAAAATATTAAAAATACAGACGTTGCAAGCAGAGTAAATTCTTTATACTCGCCTACAAATCTTTCTTACCGACATTCCCCTATGTAACGATGTGCTTTATTTTCAGAAAGCATAACAACAATCTAAGTGTATTATATATATCATACAATACTGTGTATCTTACTTTAGATCACTGAAATATACAATTGTTGTTTTTTGGTAACTAAGGACCAAACGTAAGTCTTCATAAATAGTATCTAAATATTGTTTACCTCCTCAAACATATTCGTCTTATTGTTCAGGTTCTCATGTATTTTCCCCTGGAAGCCTTTGTAATTGAGAATAACGCTGATTATACCATTGAAGTCTGTTTCTGCTGCAGATGTTGTATCTTTGTACCCATCTGGAGGCATGAAGCATTTCGCCACTTCCCAGAAACTACTACACCACTGTGAAGCATCAGTGTTTTTGTAAGATGGACCAGAGTACCTATGCGCATCATGTATCTCAGTTGTGAAATTATGACATATCTTGTTCGGGCAGCCGACAGGATTATACCTTGTTGCAGCATTTCGATGATAACTGCATCTTCCACGTCCAACATTACATATTTTATTTGTTGGACATTTAATAACATTTTCCGTACAACAATTTGAACACAAAGTCCCACTAAATAGTCCATTTTGGTAACATATATCATCTAAGCATTTCAATTGGAATTGTTTGATTTCATTGCAAACAAAAGGTTCAATACCTTCTTTCGTAATCAACACTGCTAATTGAGATTTAACCCAGTTAATGAATTTCTTTTCTAAAAGTTTAGGGCTATAAGAAGCCATTATTTGCTAACTTTGTGTGGCATGTCTTGTAAGCTAAGCTCTGAGGTAAATCTGAAAAAAAAAAAAAAATATGTAAAATGCAATAGTATATTACATTACTTGCAAACTTTGTGTCTTCCAACTTAAAGAATTATATACACTGGTATGTCTTGTAAGCTAAGCTCTGAGGTAAATCTGAAAAAAAAAATAATTATGTAAAATGCAATAGTATATTACATTACTTGCAAACTTTGTGTCTTCCAACTTAAAGAATTATATACACTGACATGTCTTGTAAACTAAGCTCCGAGGTTAACCTGAAAAAAATAATTATGTAAAATGCTATAGTATATAATTACATTTCAAGAGGGATCTTTCACTATCATTTAAAGGTGTAATGCAATACAATTTAATTTAGATATGTATTCAGGTATTTGATATACATCATGTACTATAATTATAGTAAATAAATGCAATTGTTTTCATACTCTTTAAGATGACAGTGCTTGTTAAAAAGAAATAAAAATGCAGCAATTCAATGCCTGAAATATAGGCAGATATATCAAACTTTGAATTTCAAATTTATGATAACAGAAGATATACTGAAATGAACAATGGAAGAAAACATATATGTATAAATAAAAAGCCGACATCGTTAAAAAGGTCGCGAATGGAATTCAGTGTTTCAAACAGAATAAAATCGATAATGCTATTCATTCTGTTCAATGACAGTTACAAATAAGGTACACCAAATTTTGGTTTAGCTTTAAAATGTTCAAAAAATTATAAAAAGAGAAAAACCATGTTTCATTATAACAGGTCTGAGTTCTTCGTTATCTGAACTCTCTTACCAATGCTCTACTCGGATTTACGTGCCACTTCCACATTTATTCTTCTAGTTTGCATTAAAAATTCAAAATGTAATAATTTGAGAACTTAAACCACCCATTAAATAATAATGGTACGAACGATTAATGTACACCAATCGAGTTCGGATTACAGGTCAGGTATAAAATAAGTCAATAATGACGTCAATAAAGGTATCATATTTCAAGATACTACCCGCCTATATGACTGAAATACTGTTGGGAAAAGGCGTAAAATGAAAAAAACAAACAAAAACATATTTAAAACAGTATAGCCATATAAAACACGTCATGTCCCAATTCTTTTATTTTCACCAACTTTAGATAACGAGTTGGCGAGCATCCTTTTATGTGCGTGAGGCATTTAATTTCGTAATGATATTGCTTAAATATTTCGAATGGAAACTGAAAGAATAGAGTTGAAAATAAAATCTGTTATTTAAAGTCAATATTTATTGTCTTAAACATTGCTAAAAATATTTTAAAGGACCTAAATGATCGTGCGATACTACATCTTAGCTGATTTAAACGATAACATTTTGTTACACTAAAACATTAAAGCTGTTGTGTTTGTATTATCGTCATACAGATCAATTTAAAACATATTTTCCTTGATTTACGCCTGGCAAACTGTCGCTCCACTTCAACATTGTGGTGTACGGTAAAACGAGCGAACGGCATTTCCGAGATAGAGCGGAAGGCCGATTTAAACGGATAATTGCAAGTGTTGTTTATGTTTTTGTCTTGTTATTCATTTAAGTTGTATTTTTTTCAAAAACGGAAAATGTAGTTCCGTGTAGGATTGTTTAAGGCTTTCAATGATCTAAGCTGTTACAAAAACAAAATTATATTAAGCCCGGGAGAACTTTTTTCCCTGACGAAGTGAACGACGATTTGTGGAATATTGAACTTCCCAACCATTAAAATGCCATACCCTTCGGATTTCTTTAAAAAATGAATTAGGAATATATCAACCCGTAATAAGAACTTGTCCTTCGTGCAAAATAAACTACTCATGGTTGATTTCTTAAATATAATTATCGTTTTTTTTTCAAAAGTAGTGGAGCCAAAGGGCAAGAGATAGAGCGAAAGGTTGTAAAAAGCATAGTCTACAATTTTCTATAAATAAAATCTTTTAAAGTTAAAATAGACGTACTAAAATGTGAAGCCGGAAAAATATGATTAGATATTAATTTATTTCTACTATAACTAGGTCTTTCAATTATTAATAATTTTGGACCGTACACCTAATAAGCACTGCCTTTTATATTACGTTCCTTTTGTTCATAGATACTCTGAATAAACGAACAAAATTTTACACTCAAATTCTTTTCTTTCATTAACAAGATTTGAAGTGACAATATGCAGTTTTTGATTATAAAAGTGAACATTTCCATTTATACTTCTAGAGGAAAATGGTTAACTAAACAACAATGCTTAATAAGAAAAAAGTATCTTGAAACATAACTGAAACTCTTATATACCCTTCCCCGGGTCTCGTATCCCCTTCCCCCATGCCCCTTTACTTTATGAGCCTGTTAAGCAGTCATTTATCTTTCTTCTTTGTTTTCCTTTTCGGTTTTGATGATTTCTTTTTATGTTTCATTTTATAATAAATGATTGACCTGTCCGTGCTCCGCATTGCACTCTGTCCTGTTTTTGTTTGAGTGTCTCCTGGGCTCCTTTCCACCGGTTAAAGTCTTTTTGCTGGGTCGCGTGGGAGTGGCGTTCATTGAACGCGGCCTTTCCTTGTTGATCTAGAGCTACAGTAGAGCCCCGGTATATGCCGGCAGAACCCCGGTAACTACAGGCTGAGCCCCGGAGGATAAAGGTAGTGCTACAGTTGACCCCGGTAGAGCCCCGGCAAAGCCCGGATCATTTCAAAAGAATAACGACAATTTGCGATGATTGCACTTGTTTGTATTAAATCCCTTCCCATTTCGATTCTATCCAGTATGGCATAAGGAATTTTCAGAAAATCATCATGAATTACTATTCTGGAACAGTAGATATTATATTAATAAAAATTATGTATCAATATTATCATTTTTGGGCGTTTTCAATCCACCGGGGTTTTACCGGGGCTCTGCCTGGATCGTCCTGGGCTCTGCCGGGGCTCTGCCTGGATCGACCGGGGCTCTGCATGGGTCAACAGGGGCTCTTCCGGCGTCATCCGGGAACGACCGGGGAAGCACCGGCATGAACCGTAGCTTCACCTGGGCTCTGTCTGGATGATCCGGAGCGCATCCTGGGTGGTTAGTTGGGAACTACCGTAGTGCTGCCGGGGTAAGTGTGACCGTAACAATAATTTCAACCCGGATCGTCCCAGATCATCCCGGTAACTTACCGAGATGGTCCTGGGCTCTGCCGGGAGTAAGTGAGACCGCAGCTTTACTGTGTCAAAATCATGATTGACCTCGAATAAGTAGCACCCTGTTTTACGCCATATGATTCAATGATCGGGCGTCATCCAAATTTGGAACATAAATTATGGAATCTATACGGCAGCCATAGGTTACAACTTTGCGATTACATTTATTACGCTTTAGTCGTTGAAAGGATGTTGTCTTTAAAAGGTGTATATATATATATATATATATATATATATATATATATATACAGTGGAACCTGTCTAATCCGAACTCGTCCGGACCAGAAGAAAAGTTCGGATTAGAAAGGTTTCCGGATTAGAAAGGTTTCCGAATTAGAAGGTTTTTTTACATGTGTTTTTCATGTTATTTGCAAACTAGTTTAAGGAAAGAAAACGGGAATGTATTTGAAATTGCAATTTAGATGTTTTATTTTTGCAGTCTCTTATCGTTCATTTTAATGCATCTGAAAATAAACAAAAATAAGGAAATAAAAATAAATAAATAAGCAAAAATATTATGTCCTCTAGGGTAAGTTAACCTACGATGTTAAACAGGAGGCCGAGACATGATAAGATATTCGTACCAGCATTTGTCAGTTGTTGTTTACTCTTATCCTATTCAGCGACTATCCGAATTTACTGACAGTTTACATTAATTTTCATTACTTAGTCTCGTATCTTTGAATCCAATACAAAGGATGAAAAGATATTCCTATTGCATTATATCAAAATATTTATAGAAGCTGACGAAAAACTGACGAAAAACAATCAATTAATGAAAATAATAGAAGATATCAAGGCAAGCTAAGTGTAATTTTCACACCTTCGCAGATCATACGTTTCACCCATTAATCAAGCGAAATAACACTTATCAGTTTGGTGTATGTTTACACCTGCAAGATGTGCGATAATTTATTATTTTGAATGAAGGTGTGACATTTGGCAAAATCTGTTCGGATCCGAGATATAAAATTTTAGAGTAAAATAAGAACAAAAATTGAAAAAATCGTCCGGAATTCGGAGTAGACAGGTTCCGGATCCGAAAGGTTTTTAACTAGTAAAAATAGAACGGATAAAATCGGGATCGGGACCGGACACTTCGTTCGGATTAGAAAGGATTCCGGATTAGAAGGGTTCGGATTAGCAAGGCTCCACTTATATATATTAATATAGTATATATATATATATATATTATATATATATTATATATATATATAATATATATATATATAATTATATATTATATAATATATATATATATCAGTCTCAAACACTTGACCATGTCTATTTTTAACTTATAATAGCTTTTATAGACTTAACGCGAAAGATAATGTTTTGATGTGTGCCTAATACCGGTATGCTAATTATTGGTAAACGATATCGCCCTTGCGCTCAACATCGAACCGTTCGCTCTATCTCTTGCCCTTTTGCTCCACTACTTTCGAAAAATATCGATTTACAAATTTAAGAAATTCTTCAGGAGTAATTTATGTTGCACGAAGGACAAGTTCTTATTACGGGTTGATATTTTCCTAATACATTTTTAAAGAAATCCGAAGGGTATGGCATTTTAATGGTTGGGAAGTTCAATATTCCACAAATCGTCGTTCACTTCGTCAGGGAGAAATGTTCTCCCGGGCTTAATATAATTTTGTTTTTGTAACAGCTTAGATCATTGAAAGCCTAAAACAATCCTTAACGGAACTATATTTTCCGTTTTTCGAAAAAATACAACTTAAATTAATAATAAGACAAAAACATAAACAACACTTGCAATTATCAGTATAAATCGGCCTTCCGCTCTATCTCGGAAATGCCGTTCGCTCGTTTTACCGTACACCACAATGTTGAAGTGGAGCGACAGTTTGCCGGGCGTGTGATTATATCTCATGCTTAAAACGGCATTTTTAGAACAAGCAGGTAGTCAATCGTTTTTACATAATTCGGGTACGCTGAATCCATTTTTTTGCCCTACCACGGACGGAGAGCGCGCTTTCACGGGAGTGAGTGTGGTAGGTTTGTAGTCGACAGAACCTTGCAAAACGGTCAAATCAAAAGTATGGCCGTCATTGTCCTTTGCCATCTACTTAAAAAAAATCATTATTTCTCGTACATATCGTATCCGTATGTATTAATCTGCATGAATTGCCCAAGTTTCAATTAGATTTTAGGAATAATTGGCTGATAATTATAGCATGCTTTACAGCATTAACTGGCTATCCCGGCCATCTTTGATTTTCAAAATGGACAGTGTTTTAACAAATAAAAGTAATTGAAAGTGCTTTTAAACAAATGGATCCTTCTGTAGGAATGAGTATTAAAAATTGTAAAATGATATGAGCAACATGTCATGTCGAACTGGTACACACTGTGTAGGTATACTGCACTCTTTAAATTTAACATCATTACTTCAAACTATCACAGGTCATTCTTTTTGGAGCAATTAATCTATATCAGGTATCTGAGATCCCAAATGTCTTACATAAAACCTGCACATTTTAATTTAACCATTAGATGTTAAGTTTTCTTTATTTTGATAGAATAGCCTTTGTGTAAACCTTTATGGACACTAGATCATTTTATAATTAAATGCAAAGAGTCAAGGTCAGTATGTAAATATTTTAAAAAATTGCCTGTTATCTTCGCAGGTCAGCGAAGTCTTTGAGCCCGCATGTCTTTGCAAGAATATCATTTGTACAACCCGATTTGAAATAGAAACAAAACAACAACAGAATCCCTAAAAAACGATCAAACGACAAAATTGAAATCGTTGTAGGCTCTATTTGATTGAGCTTGTACATGGTCATTACTGGAAATTGCAAGGTACCGTCCAGGCACCCTAGCACCGGCCTACGCAAAATTTATATATATCAAAAGGGGGAAATTTGTGAAATTCGGAATTTAGAAACATCCGCAGATGTGTTTATACCGATATTTGTTTTGTTGTATTGATATAACTACTTTATAAATGGTCGTATTTATCAATCAAACTTTAAACATGCTTAGACATGGTTTAAAAAATATCATCTATTTATTCATTGAAACAAACTCAAGTAAACGTTAAAGTCATTTTAATCTTTATTATCTTTCACTTTGAAATAAGTCTCGCAAACATAAAATATGATAAACAAGATCAACAAGGAAAGGCGGCATTCAATAAACGCAAACCATAAACCATAAACAGTCTACGAGCTTGTACTGTCTTACGGTTAATGAATAAATTAAATACACTATTAGAGTAAAACATTATAGGTCTACCGCGGGTATTTGATGAGAAGATTACACGGTTAATTGATACCAATTCTGCAATTAATATGTTGACGGTTCACTGCTGTTTACCTTTTTTTATTAACAAAGAATGATTTGATAGAGCATTTTAGTTTTTTTTTGCTACTAAATTATGTAAAATATATGCCGTCGAAGCCTATGTCTTTAAATTTTATTAACTTAACTGAAAATTCGAGATTTTTTTCTTGCGTTTTGTCTTAATTCATTGGTATTTATTCATTGTCTTAGTTAACATCAAACGTTTGCATTATATTTATGTCACTTTGCCAAGGATGCTGCGCCTTATTCTTTCTCATGTTTTTAAATCATTTAATTAACTAAGATATATTCAAATCTTCATACTTATTTTGTTCTTGGCTATCTTTCAAGAAATTGATGAGTATCTTACTCCATTATGATATAACATATTTTTGATGTCATTTGCCACAATATAATTAGTGTATCTCATATTTTTCAACTATCACTCCATAAAATTACTTTGGTATTTCTTACTGTGATTTTAGTCACTAAAATGTGTACTAATTATTTTTGCACTATTCTGTTTTTGTATTTGTCATGTGGAATATGTATATAATATTATGTTAATTGTATCATGTAATAAGAAACATAACTTGTTTACGTTACTTAATAAAGAATCTTGAATCTTGAATCTGACAATTATGTAAAACAAAGATAAACAAGGGCATGCCACTTGAAATGTCTCTGAATTACGTGCGTGCGTGTGTGCGTGTATGTGTGTTTATGTATGTGCGTAACAAACATATTATTTGTGTTTGTGCGTGCGCGTATGTTATTTCTTCCCTGATTTTCTAGATAACTTGAGATTAAATTGTCAAAATTTGCAAAGGCATGTCCTTATATATATTTCTTTAGTAATTTTGTTAAAAGCTTATAATATTTATCTATGAAATATGTATGTTGATAATATACACTTTTCCCACATGAAACTTAAATTATGATGCCCATTTAATATTGATATATTGGTACATATGTAATAACAAAATGTCACATTGTATTTGTGCTTCTCTAATAAAGGTTACGTTTTTTTTTTTGTTCTGAAAAAAGGGGGAAAGTTAAAAACTGGCACTCATTTAAATAAATTTAAGGGCTTTTTAAATAGGCTCTCTATGTATGAAATTGGTCAAACACGCGTTAGAAATGTGCAGGGTAGGGCTACATTTTTATACATATTTCATGACTTTTGATTAGAAACAATCATTTTGCTTATGTGGATTGTAAATAAATGTTACATTGTGTTTCTGACAAATAATTAATGGGAAAACATATTTCAAAAGGATGATATTGTAGAGTATTTAAAGGTTCCTTTATTCTGAAAAAGGGCCCTTCTTACATCCAAAATAATATTTAGAAAAATGGCAATTACTTAGTTTCCGTATGGTAAAGTTTGTTTAAAGTTTGCATACGGGTGTCCTTTAAGATATAATTATATCAATTTTTTTCAGTTTCTTATAGCGCACGTTAGGATGGTCATATCTTAAAAAAAAACTTTAGTGACGTATTGGTCCCTTGGCATGCGTGACTTTGTCCTTTAATTTAAATACTTATGTATTTTATATTGTATTAAACACGGGTCAGTTTAATAAACAGTGTATTTACTTTAATTACTATAGTAAGTACGGAATCAAATCAATAATGAGCAGATAAATTCAAGAAAGGTATTAATATTTTAGTCATAGGGAATATTAGAATTTTGACAAAAATGACAATGTCAAATTTTTTACTGTTTAATAACAAAACTCAAACAAAACAATGCTCCATAAAAAGTTTCAAAAAAATAAGAATATGTTTTAAAATAAGCTAAGATCTGTAAAATATGGGAGACTTATGATCAAGCATTATTTATTTATAAGTGAGAAAAATTGTCATGTAAGACACATGTAAGAACGACTTATACAGTGTGTAGAAATAAAATACACTCTTCTTTGAAATAAAAAAAAACCCTGCAATTTATAATTTAATAATGCAGCATGAAATTACCATTGTTAAGGTTCAATGAACGAATTAACTTGCAGGAGAATATAATCTAAAATTTACAATGGGTGTATTTTTGTAGGAATTAGAAGATAAGATATCAACGTGGTTCATATATCTTTTACCACAATTGATATGTCAAACCGTTTGACGACAATATATGTTTTCAGCCAAATCATTGAGATCTATTCAATCTATTTAAAACGTCATCAATAACTTTTGAAGGATAAGTCGAGGTCGCTTTAAATTGTAATCATGTCAAAGAAATTTGAGATGCCTTTATTATAATAAAATACAAAAATTAACAATACAACGATATCGATCTTTTTTTCAAAAAGTCTACATTGGTCCTACATTGTTCAATTATGACGTTATTGACAAATGTTTACATTATACTTGAAAAATGATTTACAAGTTTAAAAGATTTTCGTGATAGCTTCTTTTCAAAATCAAAACCAAACAAAAAGTCATTGTCATTATTGGGTGTTTCTTAAGGGCGGTCTTGAGCTATTTTAAGAAATTACTGTAATGGTATACTAATCAGACTACAACTATGCAGTGTTCATGACAAATAATTTAACTTATTGAAAGCATATAGGGTCTATAAAAACTATATTGATGAAGAAAGTAAACATTAATATATAAAACATTCATATCTAAAGCTCTGTTAATATGGACTTTTCCCTTTCTGACCCTTGGTTACAGACAACCTTTTCCAGTTACAGCTGTGTTGTACTAATTAATAGTAAAGTTACAAAAAATAGGCGCGACGTGTTTATTACTCTCTTTTGAACGATAGTACAATAAAATAAAAAATAAAATGAATAAATAGATAAAACAAGAGGGCCCAGAGGGCCCTGGATCGCTCACCTGAGAAATAGGTCAAAAGGTAAAACTAGAGTCCTGTTTCACCCCAAAAGCAATTTGTAAACAAGGGACAGTTTAATCTGAACAATTTTGTTCATCAAGGGCATTTTTTAGTAAATTTATTTCAAAATTGAACCAGTGGTTAAGATGTAGTTGTTTTCTAATTTTAGTTGTGACAGCCATTTTATTTAACAGTTCAGCCTGTCACTAAATGAAAGGTGAGCAGGAAAACAAACATTGACCTGTTTGGGATTGAACTGTCTACTTCAATTCCCTTGGGCCGGGTTAATTTTTAAACTTAGGGGTTGTATTTCAACAAACATGGTAGACATACACTAGAGCATGTTTCGTGCTAAATATCTAAGCTCTACCTCTTTTGGATTTTTTACAAGAAAACCTTTTAAATTTTCACTATATACATATAAGGAAAATCAATGACCCCGGGGCGGGGCCAATTTTGACTCTAGGGCTTTTATTTGAACAAACTTGGTATGCATCCACTAGACGATGTTTCATGCCAAATATCTAAGGTTTTTTACGAGAAGATCTTTTAAGATTTTTGTAAAAAAATCTTTTGGTTGCCATGGAATTTAATTCTTTGAACAAGTTTGGTAGAGCTTCATGCAAGGAACATCCCTGAGAGTTTCAACAAATTTGGCCAAGTGGTTTAGGTGGAGAAGTTGTTTAAAGAATTTGTTGACGCACGGACGCACGGACAATTGGCGACGGACAATGGGCCATCACAAAAGCTCAACTTGAGGACTTATCCTCAGGTGAGCTAAAAACACGTGCGTGCGCACGCACGCCCGCATACACACACACATACACATCCGGATGTGTGTGTATGTATGCGCGTCCGTACGTGCGGGCATGTGTGTGTCCGTGTCTTTTTTATTTCTTTACTTTTTTATTTATTTATTTTTTTATTTTTTATTGTGTGGGCGTGGGACAAACAAATTTCTCTTCCAGGAAATTTACGGTTACCTATTGTTTCGATAACCCCCTAAGTATCTTAATGTTTATACGGACAGACAATCTACGACGGAGAAATGATCTCTATATATGTCACCATTATCCCGTGAAGGCGACACATAAAAAGAAATATGCCAAAATACATGTGTGAATTAAATATTGTGGTATTTTTCCTTAAAAGCGTTATATACGAATATTTGTTTCCATTTTTTTCAAAGGCTATAGCATTTAGAAACTATTATAGTGTCTATTGGAGCATGTGAGATGATCATTACTGAAAAGGTAGCTTTGAATGTTGAATTATGTGTAATGCATGTAGTTAAATGTACACAACGTAATTTTATGACTTCCATAAAACTACTTCATTATATAATACTACAACTTTACTGATTGACAAAACGCAACAGAAGCACACTAGTAGTATGGTTGATGGCACCAAAAATATAAAAATAAACTTTGAGAAATAAAATTAAAAGCATATTTGGGCATAACTGGTCTAAAAGAGCGAATAACACATGCACAAAATCATTGCTGACGGTTTAAACTTCGTCGCTTGAAAACTGTAATGTTCTATCTCCAAATTTTCCAAAAACAAGTTAAATACACAATTTTGTCCGTAATGGACTGTTCTATCTCCTTGGCATGTTATATTAGTGCTTCAGAGCTTCATAAATAAATTACAACGAAACCATCCTGTTCTATCTCCACAAATTTAGTATGTCTTGATAAATAGACTGTTCTAACTTACTGGACTAATCATATCATCGATAAATGTCACGTGACCGGTGGGATATATGCAACATACTGTTCTAAATCCAAAATTATCGTATCAAAACATAGCATCAAATCACGTGATAGCAGGACACCCGCCATGTTGTACGAAACATTTTGAGTTAGATGGTTTGTTGTTTATTTCATATATTAATACTAAATATAAGTATTGAATGATATTATGTATTCATTTATTCCCTCCAATCATTGACATTTTAGTATTAAGTCCTGTAAATTTACTGCATGTGATTAAACAACAAGCAAGTGATCATGATTTGAAAGTAATTTCGGATGTGTATTTTCGGATAGAAACAACTGTGATCATACAATTTCATCAAACATATTCGTAAAAAAGAAAATTTGTTATATGTTCTAAAGTTTCTTTAACGTAAGGTACATTCTGTCTCAGAAACCAATTATTTATCTTTATAACAGACACATATGAGTTTAAAAAATTGAATGTACTCATTGCCAATATGAAACAAAAGCATAAGATGGTTTAGGTTACTGACCAATGTGGAATATTTTGGACTCCAAATATCAGGCTTTTGAGAGATAAAGATAAAAGCATTTCTGGGGCAAAAAAGGCCTTTAAGAAAATTTATAGATATTATACGTTTACATATAATATATGTTTTCGAATGCGTTAATGTTATATAACTAATAGATTGCTTTAAAGTAAACACATTTTATACCAAAGACAGAAGGAAGAAAAATATTCTTATACGTATATTTTGTTTGTCTTGTTGTAATTTGACTTTGAATTTCTAAATGAATATTTATATAGCATTATGTTTGTAATGTTTTTGTACACGAACAATCTTTAAATATGACATTTTTCAAATATAAGTCATGCCTGCTCCACCTTTAAGGTCTTTTCTAGCATATATGTTTTCATTGCCTATTTAAGTTATAGAAACATTTTTTACATACCTTCAATTATAAGAACTTCTTACCAACACAAACAGAACGTGTAAAGCGCATAACAAAATAATTACTACTATTTCATACTGTTGGAAGGAATTTGAATTTGACCATCTTTTGAATTTTCATTAAAAAAAATCTTGAAAGATTTTTCCAGCATTCTAGAAAATTTGAAAGTTTTCTTTTCCCGATTGCGACTATAACTTTCTTTTTCCAGACATTGAATCACTTTGAATGTGGCCAAAGTTATAAAAATAGATAAAATGTCTACAAAATTTATGTGGGTATTTTATCTTTATTTATTTAAATTATTTGCTTAAATGTCATTTAATTATGTAATGAATACAAGGATTTTAATAAGATTTCGAATGTCATAGTTCATGTAGTTAGATACATATGGTCTAAGAAATAGTGTAGTGTCAAAGTCAACTAATCAAGGGATAATTAGCCGAGAGGATTTTTTGCAGCCTTTTAAAGATAAAACATACTGTTTTATATGATATAAATCAATTCAACTTAAAAGACATAATGTTCTAAGTCACATTGAACACTCTGATTTTAACAATTTTTGAAAAAAAGTTACAAGGACTGTTCTATCTCCAAATGTTTTTTTTAGGTTTTTAAGCAAGGAAATATTAAAATCCATATATCTTTAACGATATTGAGATGTTCTCTCGACATCACGTTTAGTAGTTTTTAAATTTTCAAAATCCGACAATAAATAAAAAAGTTATGCAATACTAAATCTTTACATGCTTTTTTCTCAAAAACAACAAATTGGCACTTAGAACAAAACGTTTTTCAAGCGACGACTTAACTTTAAAACTGCAGCAAAACATGACGTTCCGAAATATTTTATTTTATTTTATTTATATTATATTTTATTTTGTTTAAGAACAACACATTTTTGTTAAATAATAAAAACATTAAACGTTACAACTCTTTCGAGAATCGACGAGAAGATTATGGAATATTTTACTTTTTTTTTTTAATTTTGTAAAAAAACAATCTTCATTGGATTTATCTATGGTGGCTGACTTGTGCCATTCGTGTTTTCGCCCCACGAAAACACGCATGGCACAAATCATCCACCATATATATCTCTATATCAGTCAAAGTAAATGACATGAGTAGTGAAGGCGGGCAATATGGGCTGAAACTTAAGGGCTGGAAATTTATGGGCTGGATACGGAACATTATGGGCTGGAAATTTATGGGCTGGATACTGGAACATTAAAGGCTAGATAGGGAACATTATAGGCTGGAAACTTATAGGCCTTTAATAAATAGGGAAACGTACGGCACGTATGGGCCTTTAATAAATGGATAGGGTACACTTAAACTCTCTTACAGGTTTACCGTATAATGCGAGTATAGTGTTCTAAAAATAGCCCTATTTTAACCTGTGCTGTCATGTATATATTGATCGTGTGTACTACACTTCCAAGTAAACAAATTTAAATTCCAGGAATCGTGTATACATGAGTTGTACTTTCAATACAGTATATAAACTTAAAGGGTTGACAATATATGAAAGATATATTCTTTCAGGAAGAATTGTGTTGGTTCTAAAAAGAATCTTTTTTTATTATTTTTTTTAATTTTTTATCTTTATTTATATTTTTTTTTAAACTTCACTAGCTATAAAACCTTCACTGTTGCTCAGTGTGCTCACTGTTTTGCTGCTCAGTACTATGTGGTTCAGTACTATGTGGTTCAGTGCTGGTTTGTTCAGTACTGGCCCGTTCAGTACTGGTCTGTTCAGTTTGACGTTGTTGCTGATGATGCCCTAAAGGGATAACAATCCCATAGTAGGGCATGAATCGTAGCTGTTGCCTTCTTCTTTCGTTTTGTCTATGATTCTGTTTTTCTCTTTCCTCTCTCAACTCTTTTTCAGACTTCTCTCTATAGGACTGAGCATTTTGTTGCATGGTCTCTGTATTTCTACAACGGTACATCAATCTTTCCATCTCTTGTTCCACTAGTGTATGAACTTCAGCATACATTTGTAGACTTTTGAATTCAACAGCTTTAATCTCCGCAATCTTTTCTTCAACCATCTTCATGTAGCCTATGGTGTGTGGGAAGGTGTGTGCCATGTTGACAAATGATGAACATGTGTGTGTGTATTTGCGTTTATTTATACTCGCCACCGGTTGCCCATATGGGCAAGTCCTCCAGAAGAGTATTAAATTAGTCATTTTAGATTTTTGGAGGATAATGCAATTACAGATACAGAAAGATGCCCCAATTCCAGAAGCTTCTCCTGGTTCTTTAGCGTGCCAGGTGTTTAAGCACCCATACACGGGACCTCGATTTAAAGTCTCATCCGAAAGACTGATTAGTAATTTTAGTTGGCCAGCCCGGGAATCGAACCCACAATGTCGAGATTACAAGTCTCGCGCTCTAACCGATTGAGCTATGCGGGCTGGCTTAATGATGAACATTGATGGTAGTCCGCTCTTTATATAGGCACGGGACCAGATTGACCTCATTTTACATTAACCATGATATCAAAATTATGATAACCAATTATGACAAAGAAGTCATGGTGTTATGGACCAATCAAATGAGAGCTATGATAGAACGTGAATTTTTGAATGTCAGTGAATTATGAACATTTTTTACTGTATACATGTAATTATATATGAAATTAAGGGGACTTATATATAAGTTATATATTTTGAATGTCAGTGAATTATGAGCATTTTTTACTGTATATAATTATATATGAAATTAAGGGGACTTATATATAATTATATATGAAATTAACGGGACTTATATATAATGACTTTGATATTTGTATGACAATATTGATAAGATATTTTCTTTCTGGATGAAAATAGGTTAGCCCTTTAAAGGGCCGGTTTTTTTTTTAAATATTATAAGGGGAGAAAAACACCACACGGCTTACTTCTTTTTCATCATCTTTGAATGAGATCCAAGACCAAGACCAACATCAGTTTTTCTTTTATCCGATGATTTACTGGAGTCATCAGTCGTTGAACGGTGACTGTTTTCCCCGTATTTGAATTCCACGGGAACGACAACGGTATCTGTCTTGAACTTCAGCGGGACTGTCCGTTCACGCAGTGCATTTTCTAAATTGGTAATATTGGTGTTCATTGACCACATTTCTTGAATCAATTGTTGAAATAGTTTCACCATCTCACCCCTGGTTTTGTTGAATTGCTGCTGCTGGTACTGCTGTTGTGGGCGTTGGTACTGATTTCTCGGTGTCTGCGCTTGATGTTGTTGATAGTCTGCTGTTTGATATGAACCGTAAATCGGTGTGCCCATATAATTAGGATCACATATCACGTCTGCTGGAACCATTTGCGCCGAATTCGCCGCCTCTGTTAAGATATCAGTAAAATCTTCCATGCTGAAGCTAAGGAGGAATGTGTCAAATAAAAAACGAAGGTCTGTATTTACGTGAACCGGATTGACCTCTGCGACAACGTTCTTGTAAATAATTGACCAATCAGCGAACGTTACGTTAATCTGAACTTTTCTGATCGTGACAAAAACCTGAACGTTATTTGTGTTTCTTTGAACATGAAGAACTTGATATAATTATATGGAATTGAATACCAATATGGTTCAATTTATGATTTTCTTATTTATACCATTCAGCCCAATGCATACATGTATAGATATTGATTTTTTTCTATCCGTATAATAATGTAAACTTTTAAAATAACCCTCTTAGACTGTGAGTTTAACAGTGTTTCTCATTTAAACCTGCGATTATTCTAATTTGTTTTTTATATATGAAAATTAAAATTACACATGATGTATGCAGATATCGTAGATATTGACCATGCAAAAATAAAATAATGTTTTACATTTTATAGATTTCTAAAGCGAAAATTCGCTATATTTAATTTTTAACTTGTGTGTAAAAATACACAGATCGGGGTATTGTTTATCAACAATGTAGTATCGACGTGACCTCGGTACACTTTTTGGCTATTTGTTTTGGAAAAGTTGTTCCGGTTAGGTGGTTTCCTGCTTACATTTGTTAGTGCATGATTGAACAGGAAACCAGTTGCAATCGTAACTTTTCGGCCCTTTCCGTCACTCTTCGGATTAATTATAATAGCCGAGGTTGTTCCGATTGCAATCGTGACAATTCGGGCGATTCCGTCATACTGCAGCATCAGACGAAGTAATATTACGGAAATCTCAGCTATTTTAGTTACTTTGGAAATCCCAGTTTGTTTTTCTATTTTTACTTGATTCCGTTTAACTTCTTTTTCAAGACGCAAAAGTTAGTTTCTTTTATAATTGTTTTTTGTCTTTATTAGTGTTATTAAATAGAGAATGGTTACTGTAGTATTATTCCGTCTCCAAAGGGCAGTCCTGCTTACCAAAATATCGTGACCGAATCACGCAGAATATTAGTGCATGGTCAAGTTATATTTAGATCCACTGACATAGTTTAAACGTCTTGCTGAGGTAATCTTAAAATAGCCCATACATATCATTAACCTTACCACGTGCTGATCTCCTGTCCATAGATATTTTAGGTGTAACATAGTTGATACATGCTTATTAATTGGTACCACGTAACGAAGTCTTTTAGAGCATTCCCTTGTCTCTAAAGCTGCTATAGAAATGAAATTAGCAACTGCCAAAACGAATGACTCTCTGCGAAAAAAGTGGAAATGAAATGTCTTTCAGTACGATAGATTGATCTTCACGTGAGAGCCAATGTTAGTATTTTTACGATTGATTATTTTAATAGAGAATAGATTTCGAATCGTTTTTGACAAAAAATATAATCATTTTTACAAAAAAAGTTGCAACTGTTATCGTCAGCATGTTCCCGTTCAGTTATAAACAGTGGACTTCTGGTCCCTATTTACGCATAACCACTGGTGCTCAAACAAATGGGCACAGGTGCTCGTCCAGTCTTGGGCTTACCCTACCTATCCTTTTAAAAGTGAAACTTTTTTTTCGAGACAAAACTATTTAAACCCTTTATGATATACAAATACCGTAATTCAAAATAAAATTGTGATAATAAATTGAAACAAGAAAAATCCCCACAATTTTAAAGGGAAGGGATGGTGACACACTGAGCAAGCCTTTCCTTTTAAAAGGAAACTTTATTTTAAACTGGGTTATATAGTGTATTGATGAATTAACATGTTTACAATATTTTTTAATATGATGCAATATAATAAACAATATTTGAATAAGTCTACTATATATAAGTGTGATAAACACTATTTTGATCTACAGGTTTAATAAAACAATATATAAGTTTAATAAAACAATAATTTTATGATATTTATTTATTGATATTGTATAGATTCATTTTTTATGAAAAAATATTACTGACAAATATTTTCAAAAGAAAAATACAATCTTAAATTTGATTGGTTGATGAGTTATAATATTGTCAATTTAGATGTGAGCATTATGGTAAGTAGGTCAATCCGGCAGGAAACATATAAAAAGGCCAGATTTCGGTCTATGTTCATCATTCACTTTTCTGAAACTCAGACATGTCGTATGAATTAGAGGCAATGATGGATAGGGTCATGACCCTTTATAGTAGACTGGGCAGGGCAGTGTTGGAGTTGCAGCAGGAGGTGGAGAGAATCCAGAGGCAGGAGATAGAGAGAAGAAGAGAGGAGGAAGAAAGAAGAGAGGAAGAAAGATTAAGAGAACAAGATAGAAGACTGATGGAGGTGACGCCGGAGCGGGAGCCTAAACCCAAGACTCCCCGTCAGTCAGTCAATGATGACGATGTCATCATTATAGACGGGGAGGACTGGTCATCAGATGATGAGCCGGCATTCCATCTGCAGCTTGGCCCAAGCAAAAAGAAGTGGGCCAAGCTCCAGTACTGCCCTGCCTGCAGGGGCACTCACCCTGAGAGTGAGTGCCAGTAAATGGCATTTGCCATAAAACGGCCCTTTTCAAGTTTCAAGTTTTTCAAGTTTTTATTGATATCTCAAGGCCCAACTGGGCATGTGAGAAAACAACAATATAACAAATGTTTACAAAACAAAGTAAAGTGATACATAATTGAAATGGCAATGTTATGAACATAATTATGTACATAAAAAAGAGAACAAAATAGAATAAAAAATAGAATAAAAATATAACATTTTTATACTTAACAATTTAAAATCGGAGAATGAGATCAAAATGAAAAAAAGATATAAATATGTACTATTAAGCACAAAGATTATTTTCTTACAGAATATTGCTAGATTGAATAAAACATTTTTGCTTTCACTATTCATTAAATTTGAAAAATTAATAATGTTAGGTCTATGAAAAAATGAATTGTCTAAATATGTCTTTCTCAGGTGTTGAAAATAGGAACAGTGAAATAAATAATGAAATTCCTCACCTTACAAATTATCAGAACATAAACAGCACACTCTTAGACTTCTATCCAAATTAAAAAATCTACCTGTTTCAATTGGCATTTTGTGGTTCATAAATCTAAATTTGAAAAAAGCTATTGCTAAATCTGATGGTTTAATGTTAAAGTATTTTTCAAAACCAAATTGAGTTTTAAAAATTCTATAATTCAGACATTTACTGGATTCATGAATAGAAGATTGCCAATCTTGAATAAACTGATCCTTAATTCTAGCAGAAATAATTTACTTAAAATGTGGGACAGAACTTACTGTTTGAAAAATCCAATAACTTGACAGACCGAGAGAATCTAAAGAAATATGCACAAATTTCAACCAAGGAAAATCCACATCAAAATAAGAGTAAAGTTTCTTTGACATGCAATACAGCATAGAACAAATTTTATCTTTTTTATCATTAATCAATTTGCCCCAATAGTTCAGAACTCTTGACTTAATTTGCAAAGACAACGGCAAAATTCCTAGCTCGCCATAAATCATACCTGATGGGGTAGATTGCTTCAGTCCGAAAACTAATTTAATATATTTCAATTGGAAACGATCAATTATTTGTACATTTTCTACTCCCCAGGCCTCGGATCCATATAAAATAATAGGAGCCACCATTGCATCAAATAAACTCAATTGTATATCAAATGGTAAAGAAAGTTTCCGAGACTTTGTTAACACAGAAAACATAGCTTTTCGAGCTTGATCAATCAGTATTTTTCTTGTGCCTAAAAGTTTTCCGTTAAATGAAAACTGAACCCCAAGAAAATCAAAACAATCTACAATCTCAAGTATGTTACCCTCAAATTCTAGAGGATTAATATTATTCCACCCCCTTTTACTTTTACAGAACACAACAATTTTTGTTTTGGCAGTGTTTACCTTTAAACCCCAAGTATTACAGTAATCAGACATTGCATTTAATGCTTTTTGTAACTCATTAGGACTTTCAGCTAAAATTACTGTATCGTCAGCATAGAGCAACATAAACAATTTAAGATAAACTTCAAAATCATCTGTGCTTAAAGTGTTACTAACACTGTTAGACAGGAAATTTAAACCTTCAAATCTTTGAGACAGGAACGAGTTTAAGTCATTTAAAAACAAAGAGAATAAAACTGGGGATAAATTTTCTCCTTGTCGGACGCCAGTCAGACTTGAGAAAAAGTCAGAAAAATGGTCACTGACTCTAACACAGGACTTAATATTTTCATACATATTGTGTATTATCTTAAAACATTTACCATCTATATTTGAACTTAATAACTTGTTCAATAAAGCAAGTCTATTTACAGAATCAAAGGCTTTTCTATAATCAATAAAAGCACACAATAGTTTTCTTTTGTTAGCCAAGTACAAATCTATTAAACATTTAAGTGAAAAAATATGATCAACTGTACTGTATTTCTTTCTAAACCCGGCTTGCTATTCACAAAGAATATTATCAGATTCTAAAAATTATTCAACCGACTATTCACAACAGATGTAAATAATTTACCAAAACAGCTCAAAATTGTTATTCCCCTGTAATTGTCAGGATCATTAATATCACCTTTATTCTTGTATAAAGGAAGAATTACCCCTTTACTCCAAATTTCAGGGAAGAAACCTGAATCAACTAGAACTCCGAGAGTCGGATGTGTCGCCTTGTGAACAATGTAGTTTAGGGGAAATGACCAGGACAAAAATGAAATATGAAAAATAACAAAGGGCAATAACTAAAAAAATAATAAGTGCAGAGCAGCAGTTTCTGTACACTGCACTTCTTATCAATAAGATCTATAGTTCTATGATGTTTCAAGTCCATAGCTTTCATACTTGAGGAGAAATGACCAGGACAAAAATAAAGTAAGAAAATCAACAAAGAGCAATAACTCAAAAATAAGAAATGTAGAGTATCAGTTCTTATGCACTGCACTTCTTTTTAATGAGATCTATCATCCAATGAAGTTTCAAGTTCATAACTTTTATATTTTCGGAGAAATGGCCTGGACAAAAATTAAGTATGAAAATTAACAAAGGGCCATAACTCAAAAATTAAGAAATGCAGAGTACCGATTCTTGTACACTGCACTTTATAATAATGAGATCTATTATCCTATGAAGTTTCAAGTCCATAGCTTTTATACTTAAGGAGAAATGGCCCGGACAAAATTAAAGTATGAAAATAAACAAAGGGCAATAACTCAAAAAATAAGAAATGCAGAGTACCAGTTCTTGTGCACTGCACTTCTTCTTAATAAGACCTATCATCCTATGAAGTTTCAAGTCCATGGCTTTTATACATTAGGAGAAATGGCCCGGACAAAAATAAAGTATGAAAATTAACAAAGGGCAATAACTCAAAAATTAGGAAGTGCAGAGTACTGGTTCTTGTGCACTGCATTTCTTCTTAATGAGATCTATCATCTTATGAAGTTTCAAGTCCATAGATTTTTTTAGTTGAAGAGAAATGGCCCGGAAAAAATTAAAGTATGAAAGTTAACAAAGGGCAATAGCTCAAAAAAGGAACTGCAGAGTACCAGTCCTTGTGCACTGCACTTCGGGTTATTGAAAGTAGCATGCATACCAAGTTTGAAGTTAATCAGACTGATAGTGATTGAGTTATGCTCCGGACAAGGTTTAGGGGACGCCGACGCCGACAACGACAACGACGCCGACACAGACGCCGCCGCCGCCGCCGACAAAAGTAACCCCTATATGTCACCTTTTCAAGGCGACACAAAAATAATATTAAATAGTTTGCAAACAACTGGTAACATTGAACAGGGCAAATTCTTTAGATATTCATTTAAGATATTATCCATTGGTGATGTAGATTTGTTGTTCTTTAAAGCCTTTAAAACTGATTGAATTTCATTAACTGTAAATGGTAAATTTAATTCCTCATTGTAGCTGCTTATCTTATCAATGTCTACCTCGTTAAAATTTTCTTCATTATTTAAGTCTACATTTTTTAGATCCTTAAAATGATCATAAAAAACCTCGCATGGAATTTTATTTATCACAGTTTTTCTTTCACTGGAGTACTTATTAAGAAGATTCCAGTAAGATTTGGGATCACGGTTTTTAAGACCTTTAATTTTGTTTACAATGCATGTATTAAACTCTTTAAATTTTTTTTTTATTTCCGTCTTATATTGTTTGCTTCTCCTCTGCATATCTTCAAAATTTTCTAAAGATCTGTTTACTTTATACTTATTTTTTGCTAAAAAATAACCATTCCTAGCATTTCTACAACTCTGATCAAACCAAGGCTTGTCTAAACATGCTGACTTCTTTACCTTACTTTTTTATCTTTTAAAGGATAACTATCCTTGATCAAATTACAGTTTCAGGGCCACTCAACTATTGTCGAAAAGAAATACCTCAATATATTGTCACACAAAGTCATGATCTATAGTCTAAGCCCCCTGTATTACTTTATAAACTAGAGTCAATATAAAGAGCCCCCGTTTTTTCATATAAAGATTCATATTAAAAATTTGTTTAGTATAACATTTTTATAATAATTTATATATTTCAACAAAAAATATAATTTGATGTATTGAAAATAGTTGCTGTAAGTTTTATCCAATCAGATTGCATGTTAAATTTTTTACATTTTGCATGTAGGTCAATCCGATTTTTATATTTTAGATGTGATATTTACTTTCTTACATTTTGAATGTAGGTCAATCCGATTTTTTTTGTAGAAAATTTTTAATCCAATCAAATCATTTTTTAAATATTTTATAAAATTAACTATTATACGTGAATGTAGGTCAATCCGAAAATGCTTATAAAAGGGGCAAGTGAGAAAATGCATTCTTCATTTTTCTAGAACCATGGGTTTGAGATAGATATTCCGTGCCATGAAGAAATTCTTCTTCAAGAGAGATTCGACTCCTGAGTGGGTCTACAGGGAAATTGAAAAGAGACAGAGGGAGACGGCCCTCAAATAGTTCTTCGCCAGGCGTTGGGTGGACTGGCATAGAAGAGCTGTGAAGCCTAACAACATTGTTACGGCTTCACAGTTGAAGCCTAACAATATTGTTTCGGGTTCTTATTTGAAACCTTCCCAACCGTGGAAGGTGAAACTTAATAATTTATACCCGGATTTATCCGAGTTTTATTAAGTTTCATACAAACGGCCCTTTTCAGGGCCCATCCAACTATTTTCGAAAAGAAATGCCTTAAAAAAATTGTCAAACATAAATCTAACCTTACAAAAAATTATTCCAATACATATTCCATTATCCATTTTTTTAACCTGTGTTTACTACATGTATATACTGATTAGTCTACACACTACACATCTCGCGTTTAAATTTCTAGGAACTGTGTGTATTAAAAAAGGTCAATGTAAACTTTCAATATCGGTTAATAAAAAAGAATGCGTTTAACTTTTTTAAACATCGTTCTTTTTATTGTCATAAAACATTTTAACATTTTTTTTTATTTCAATATTTATATAAACATTTTATTTCAACATGAAAAAAAACATTTTTATAAACATTTTTTATTTATAAACTTTTATAAATTTTTATAAACAATGTTTTTAAAACGTTTTTATAACTTTGACAATATTGTTTTTACAATAAAACTTGACAAATATTTTTTTAACAAAACTTTTTTAAGCTTTAGTTCACTTCTTTTATTATTGTTCACATCTTTTTAAAACAGTTTTTTTTCACAGACTTTCTTTATTTTTTGCGTAATGGCTCATAGTCTGATTCTTCCAGTATCGCCCTCTTGGTTAGTGGTGGTGTTGTAGTACACGGCTTGGTACTACCTGCAGGGGGCCCCTTCGCGAAAGTTGCCGGACCGTCGGACATGTCCGGCAAAAATCAGGCCGGTCCGATATTTTTTTTTTGGAGTTCCGGACCTTATGTCCGGTACGAATACCGGGATATATCCAAAACCGATCAAGACCGAGTTTTCTCCCTTGAATAAAAAAATGTAAAACGAGTTTTGATTCGCCGTTTCATTATAAGTGTCCGATACATACGACTGTCAATAACCAAAATGTCGGTGTTACTACATTATTACGCTGGCGCTACGCCCAGCAAAAATCGTAAACTATCCAATGAAGAAAAAAAAGCGAAACAAAAGGAATACGAGTCCAGGCGCCCGCCGAGAAAATTTGTGGGTAAATGGAAAAATGGCCGCATTGATCATGAATGTTTTGATTTCCAAACAGAGTCAATCCACAGGTGCTTGAAACAAACTTTTTAAAGTTTTATATGGGTTATATAGTATATATCTTTATATACATATATAGACTGGTTATGTAAAATATTTGAATATATGTGACTAGCGCCTGTGAGTCCATCAATCTGGATAATCTAATGTTTTATTTAAGGGAATAAAATTGTGTTGCAAATCTTTAAAAGTTGTTATGTCTTTTAAAAAAAACACCAAGGTATTACCATATACATATATTTGGGGGAAAAAATTCGGTCAGACAAAAGTTCTTTCGGTCAGACAAGAATTGAAAATTTGTCTGACCGAATGTCAGGCAAATTTTTCAGCAGTCTCGCGAAGCCTGGGCTGGGCTGAGGTAGCAAGTGTGATACCGTTTTGGTTATCGAAGGTCGCTTTGGTAAATTCACGCCCCAAAACAGTCCATTTTTGCGGTGGTGGTTTCGGAAGTGATAGATGCTTTATCACTATTTTCAATAATATATTAACGCTACCATGATGTTCACGATCAAATTCGCCATAGTCAAATTCTGGCTTTGTGAAATGGTTTCTGAGCTGGTTCTGTGTTTTTGTTATCCGACTGTGCTACTGGTGTTGATGCTGGGACGGTAAGGTCCCAAGTGTGATTCCACTTTGGTTATCGCTGGGTCTTTTTTTGCGTTTTCCATTCAACCGGGAATAAATTATATGTTTATACTTGTGTGTCCTTAAGTTCGGAAGTGGTGATTTTGGAAGCGTTATATGTATTTTATCAAAATATATAAAGGCACCATGTCCATTCGTTTACGAGTCGACATATTAATTCTTAATCTGTGCTGGCTTCTGAAGCTACTGGTGTTGATGGCGGTGGTGGTGGTGGTGCCATGTTCATCGTGCTGACATAACCAAAATACTGTTGTTGTTTTTCTGTGGGTCCGTAATACTTGACTGTGTTTTCATCAAATAAGCTTGGTGGTGAAGTATCGTCTTTCTTGCTACGATTAGGGCAATCAGGAGAATAATGCCCTTTTTCGTGACAATTGAAGCAGGTCACCGTTTTCAAATATTCTGGATCGATCGGTTTTCGTGGTTTCGGACACTCACTCACAAAATGTCCAGGCTGTTTGCAACGATTGCATGTTTTTTCACCCCTGTATTCACATCTTTTTCACATCTTTATTCTTCTGGGGACAATTTCTCGTAAAATGTCAGTCTTGATGACAATGGTAGCACTGCCCCGATTGTTTATCATATGTCCCTATGAGTGTATTCAATGCACGTATATGTGTCTTCATATTTTGTAACAATACATCTTTTCCGTGTTAGCCATGGTTGTTGTTCTGTCAAGAGCTGTGTCAGAGCAAATACTGATACTGAGGAGAGGAGTGCGCTCTTTTTATAGACGTCCGAGGCACGGCTCATTTCGCATGTATAAAACTGAGCGGCTCGCTCTGTATGAAATTATTATAACACAGTATCTCAAGATGTCTAAAAGACTTGTTCCTTACTCGGATTCATCAAGCGATTCGTCAAGTGACTCGAGCAGTGATGATGATACGGCACAGGCTATGACAAAATATCGTTTATCACTAAGTAAAAAAAGATTATTGAGAAGAAAAAAAGAAAAGAAAAATAATAGCGAGGAATATCAGTGCGATGAACATCATGAAAATTAACATGGAGGTGAGAGACCAGTCAGTCAATTTTATCATATGAAAGAAAGAATGCAAAGAAAATCGAGAAAATTCAAAACACAAAGTAAAGTATATGATGTGACATTTGACAGCTATGATCGGCCGTTTGAATTTACGCATTATTTATTCAACAGCTTAGTGGAGGAGATGAAAAAACAGTGTCATGCTAAAGCTCGAGACAAAGTACGGATATCGATTTCACATCCCGATTGACAATTCCGGATTCATATTCCGTTTGATGATGTGAATCACGTGACAGAGGAAACACTGGTCAACGAAATTGAACGTGTTATGCAGAGTAACGACAACTTTAACATTCATGATGGAGAAATGCATGCTGAAATAACACATATTTCTATGCCTGAAGGCTCTGGACGACGGCGAAATATGTATTTCAGATCACATATAAGTATTGAAAATATGACTAAAGTGAAAAGAAGCATCATTCAAATCAAAAATTCAAAAGACTGTATGTGTTTAGCACGTGCTATTGTAGTAGGCATATGCCACACTCAGAAAAAAGATACCGCTGAATGGAAGAAAAAATGGGAAAGTATACGAAAATCGGATAAAACATTTCAAGAGGCAGAAGCTAAAGCTTTATTGGATCAAGCTGGCATACGATACGATCAACCATGTGGGATCGAGGAATATCAGCAGATACAAGCGATACTGTATCCAGAATACGTGATTAAAATACGAGCACAGCACGCAAATTGCGAGATGTTATTTACACCGCCACAGATGACAGAGCACAGTACAGCCATTTACATTTATTTACACCAAGAACATTTTGATACGATAAAGTCTATCACGGGATTCTTAGGCCGATGCTATTATTGTCATTATTGTGATATAGCCTACAAATGTAAAGAACAGCATCAATGTAAAGATTTATAGATGCCAGTGTTATTCTACGACGAAATGTAAATTTGTACGAAACAGACAGTGTATGGATTGTTTGCGGTTTTTCACTAGTGATGAATGCTTTCAGAAACATAAACAAGTAAAAGGTAAACATAAGAAGAATATATGTCAATCGGTATGGGTGTGTAAACAATGCAATCAAATGGTCGTAGGCACAAGAAAATCGCATCTGTGTCCAGGGACTAAAAAGTGTAACTACTGTAAACAAGTGGTGAATGCTGGTCATGAGTGCTACATTCCAAAGTATGAATCTCCAGAAAAAGAGAAGCAACCAGAGGTGCCTTTTTTACGATTTTGAATGTCGATTTGACAGTGGTGAACATATTCCTAATTTCTGTGTGGCACAGAGGGCTTGTCATGAATGCATAAGAGAAGCAGTCACTGAACCGTGTAAACAATGTGATCAAGTGCCGGGGCAACGAGATGTCATTTACGTGGGGATCAAACTTTACAAGACTTTTGTAGGTGGCTCTTTCAACTGATACACCAAGGCGCTACAGCGATTGCTCATAATGCTCAAGGATATGATGCACAATTTATATTGAGGTATTGAGTGACACACGGTACAGTCAAGCCGAAACTGATCATGAACGGTAGTAAAATCACCATGCTGGAAGCACATCAAGTACGGCTCATTGACTCTATGAGTTTTATCACCATGCCGCTAGCCGCCTTTCCAAAGACATTTGGTTTGACTGAAATGGCAAAAGGATGGTTTCCGTTTTGGGCCAATACGCACGAGTTCCAGACCTACAAGGGTCCTTATTTGCCACTAGAGTACTATAAACCTGGAAGTATGAAACCTGAATCGAGAGACAAGTTTCTAGCCTGGTATAATGAGAAAGTCGACAACAAAGTCATGTTCGATTTTCAACAAGCGATGGAGACGTACTGCAAGTCGGTCGTAGATATCTTAAGAAGAGGGTGTGGTGAGTTTCGATACCAGTTACTGGTCAATGATGAAATTGATCCATTCATAGAAGCATGTACCTTGGCACAAGCATGCAATAAAGCTTGGAGAAAAAACTCTATGCCTGAACAAAGTTTAGTCATCATATCAGATGCGGGGTACCCCAATAAAGTCAAATATTCAATCAAAGGTGTGCGATGGATACAAGGCGAGGCAGTTACAGACGGTATAAACATACACCATGCTTTGAATGGTGGTGAAAAGCGTATAGGACAGTACTATGTAGACGGGTTCTGTGAATAAAGCAACATTATTTACGAGATGCTCGGATGATGGTACCATGGATGTTTGAAATGCTATCCCAATCGAGACTTAATCAACCCGTTTTCAATGGAAAGTATGGGCTCATTGTACATAAAGACATTTCAGCGCTTTGATGCATTAAAACGTTATGGGATGACCATCAAGTACATTTGGGAGTGTGATTTCGATGCACGTTGTAAGCAAGATCTGCAGTATAAGAGTCTCATAGATCAATTTTATCCACATTTAGAGCCTATTGAACCTCGTGAGGCTTTATTCGGAGGGAGAACAAATGCAGTACAACTATATTATGAAGTAGATGAAAGTACACAGCAAGAGATCATATATGCCGACATTTGCTCACTGTATCCGTATGTATGTGAATACAAAGCCTATCCTTTGGGACATCCTGTCATTTGGAGTCAGGAAGACATAGAGATCGAGCAGATACACACTTACAAAGGACTCATTAAATGTAAAGTGCTACCCCCGCAAGATTTATTGATGCCAATTCTACCTTTACATTGTAACAAGAAAATGGTATTCACACTATGTCGGACATGTGCTGAGAAAGAATGTACATTCTGCCACCATGATATAGAGGATAGAGCCTTGGTCGGAACATGGACGTCCATCGAATAAGCAAAGGCGCTTGATAGAGGGTATCAGAGCATGGACATTTATCTTATTTGGCACTGGGAGCATTGGAGTGATCAAGTGTACACTAATTACATTAACAGTACCTGAAAATAAAACAAGAAGCCAGCGGATATCCACCCTGGGTGAAAACCGCAGAGGACCAGTAAACGTTTAGAGACGAGTATTTTGAGACCGAAAGCATAGAGCTGGAACATATTGAAAAGAATGTGGGGAAACGAGCAATTGCAAAAACCATGCTGAACTGTCTATGGGGTAAAAATGCACAAAACAATGTATTAGCGAAAACGGAATATGTCAACTCAGTGTCGGGATTTTATGACATCGTCACGAATCCTCATATCACCGTGAATTATGTGGACATGTTTGACCATGATGAATTTATCTTGATAAACTATTCAGATCAGTCAGATCAAGCACAACCTCATTCATCGGCTAATGTGGTGGTGGGCTCCTTTGTTACGGCCTATGCCAGACTTGCACTCTATGCACAATTGGAACAGCTAGGTCAACGGGTGCTTTATTTTGATACAGACAGCTGCATGTATGTGTACGACCCTGATCAATATAACATTCCTATCATCAATAGCCGCCTAGGTAAATGGACAGATGAAGTACCGGAAGGTAAAATTGTGAAATACGTCGCATTGGGACCTAAGAATTACGGCTATGAATATATTGTAGAAGGCAAGAGGCATACAAAATGTAAAGTGAAAGGTATCACATTGGACTACGATGCAACTCAAAAAGTCAATTTCGACACGATGGTAGACTGTGTGAAAGACAGAGATAATTATTCAAGTGTGATTCATTATCCATCTCGCATTCAAAGACATAGAGACAGAAAACTCACCAGTGGTCCACAAACGAAAACATTTCGATCAGTTTACACCAAACGATTGGTCGTAGATACATTTAAAACGGTTCCATATGGCTATCTACATTCATAAGTCAGAAACATGGAAGGAAGCACACGTGTTTTGGACAGTCCTATCTGTAGAAAAGCTTTAATTCTTGTTTTTCACATGATCACGCCTTACATTGAAAGCATCACACCCGCTTTCATAGAGACTCAGTTGCAAAAAGCAGACATGTTTCATGAATTTTAAGTAGCAGCCCGATATATGTGTGATCATTGGACGTATTGGCATTATAGCGATTGGCAAACACGAGTCGTGAATCAACCTGAAGTTGTACAATTTTTGAGTCAAGTTATAAATAGGAAGCGATGTGAGACTCGTCATCATTCTTTACTCAACCATCAAGATGAGCACATCAACTCATAGCGTTACGGTAGACGAAGCTCATTACAGTAAAGTACATCTTGGCTTCGATAATGATTTATGGGCTTATCTCATGATGAATTACATTCGCAACAGAATGGGATTAGACATTGACTTTTCACAAGTACATCAGTTTGATGATCCTTACTGCAGGCTGTATGACAATTTACCTCATCATGTGATACATCAAAAGATGGACATTGAAACCGCCTTAGCAGACTTTTTAGACTTACATGGAATGCGGGTGGTGAAGTGGAAATCTATTCCAGGCGTGATGACTAAGTTGAAGTATTGGGACTTGTCTATACCTGTTGGAAGCACTGTTCTGTATACGTTAAGAAATTATATGACTAAGTATCATTCTGATCTATGTAGTGAGTGGTGTGAACATAGTAAAAGACCATATGATGTTTGTTATTGTCTAAATTTTTTGCCTGATGTTAATGAACTGTTAGATGTTAACATGTTAACTTTGTTTTGTAATCGCCATGCAGAACGTAAAGGATGGTAGATTGAAAAAAAAAATATATAAAGAAGAATGCATGTGTTGTTTTGTTTTCATTGAGTCATTGACCAGTATGGAATCCAGTTTACTTTTTCAACATCCTTGCAAAATTTTCATTTCTGGACCAAGCGGTTCAGGAAAAACACAAATTGTCAAACAATTAATCGAATATAAAGAGAATTTGTTTCAACTTGTACCACAACGTATCATTTGGTGCTATAAAGAATGACAACCCGTGTATGCTATGCTTCAAGAGAGTCAAGGATCTTTCATCAAATTCATAGATGGCATTCCAGACGACGATGATGATATCGTAACAGACACAGCCGATCGACATTTGGTCATCTTTGACAACATGTTAGGCGATAAAGATGAAGAAAAAATCAAATTATGGTTCACACGAAAAGGACATCATCGTAATGCAAGTGTGATTTATATCACTCAAAACTTGTTTCAGCAATCTAAAGACAGTCGAACAATTAGTCTGAATGCTCATTACATGATTTTATTTCAAAATACAAGAGATAAAGGACAGATCAAGACACTCGCAAATCAAATACAGTTACCACATTTAATAGCGGCCTATCAAGATGCAACATCGAAACCTCATGGCTATTTACTCATTGATTTTCATCCAAAGACACAGGATATGTATCGATTACGGTCAGATATTTTTCATCACTGGGTGACAGAGCAAGATCGAGGTCCGATTGTATACACACGATTATAAAAAGGAAGAATGAATACAGTCTGCATTCATTTGCTAAGGTGCAGTCATGAGCGTCCATCACGAATTATGGACACCTCCAGTGCTCATTCGGGCATTAGAACAATTTAGCCGAACAAACAACATACAACACAGAAACCTGGTGCTTTCTGCAGGATTATGAATGATGGTCAAATGGTTTACTTTGGCTGCAAAGTGGTTCTACAGAAGAAAATCAAGTTGCCCAAACAGTCCATGAAATTCATAGACAAGAACAAGCAGGCCATTGAACAGTTAGCTGATTCCAATCTGACGGCTGAAGCAAAAAGAAAAATCATATTAAAACCCGGTGGAGGCGGCTTTTTGGGAGGCGTTATGATTCGAAATCTACTACGCTGGGAAGGAGAAAAGATCAAACGAAAGTTTCA
Organism: Ruditapes philippinarum; assembly: GCF_026571515.1. Taxonomy (NCBI): domain Eukaryota; kingdom Metazoa; phylum Mollusca; class Bivalvia; order Venerida; family Veneridae; genus Ruditapes; species Ruditapes philippinarum. The sequence continues at coordinate 16,318 of NW_026863814.1, read as the reverse complement.
TTCACCTCGCACTAGCACTACAGCCAGAACAGGAAGAGCAGCACCATCAACAAGTCGACGTCAAGCTCCCAAGAAAAGAGAACACCTAAGAAAAAGAGAACACCTAAGAAAAAGAGAACACCTAAGAAAAAGAGAACACCTAAGAGAACACCCAAGAAAAAGAAGACAGTATTCAGAAACATTGATGATCGATTTGTGACAAAAAGACGAAAGCCAGGCAGGAGCAAAAGTTCGAGTCCCTTAACACATTTACACGATGTGAGCCAGGTGTTGGATCAAACTTCATCACCAAGATCTATTAATCTGTCACCTTTGAGTGTGATATCGGGATTCACTACACCTTCGTCGCATCGATCTCGTCCATCAAGCTCCATGTTAAGCACACCCGTCTTGAACACACCACCTCTTAGACACAGTTCTCCTAGGACCCCCATTCAACTGATGTCCAGATTTTCTCCACTGAACTGAGCATATAAAAAGAGACAGCAGACTGAAGAGAGCTTCATTTGAAAACAAGACAGCATGGCAGCAAACAGAAAGACGAGAAAGAACAAGAAGCCTCTGATTCATAAGCATGGTGCTGCAGCTATGGCGATAAGTCAAGCTACTCCCAAGTTTCGGAAATCGATGATTAAACATGCACCACCTGAAGTCATTCATTGTGTGTCGGAATGCTGTCACAATGTTAAAAAAAGGAAACGTACCGTTGTCAGACACTCAAAAGCGCAAGTTGCAACCGAACCGTCAACATCTACGCCTCTTGGCAGACAGACGTGTACCTCTTCACAAGAAAAGAAAGATCTTGAATTAAAAAGGTGGATTTTTACCTCGCACAGCTTTCATTGCAGTATTCAAAGAACACCGGCTTCAGTGATACCCGATACAGAACCTGAAGTGGCACGCCATTTGTATGGATCGAAAAACAAAGTAAAATCACTCCCTGTTCAAGTGGGTGATTTAGTTCGCATCAATAAAACTAAGAAAACATTTGATAAAGGATATCTCCCCAATTGGACAACAGAATTGTTTAAATGACATCCATTCGTCATTCATCTCCACCTACGGTCAAGCTGGAAGATTTAGGAGGTGAGGCGATTGAGGGATCATTCTACTTACCTGAAATCCAGGCTATAAAAGACACTGAGATTTATGAAATTCAATCAGTTCTTGCACGACGCACAAGAAACGTAGGCGGAAAAAAGATCAGAGAAATTAAAGTACACTGGGAAGGTTATCCGAGTAAATTTGACAGTTGGATTCCGGCCAGTCATCTCCTATAAAATGGAAGACACTACATAGAAGATGCCACATTTAGATTCAGTCAGCGTACTGGTGAGCAACAGAAGCAGCTCCATCATTTCGAAATATCTAGAATCGAAAAACAAATTGACGTACGTGTCGCAGATCATTGCCATTTACTTCGTGTTAGCCGTGTCTATTGTTCAGTTCTGTTTAGAATCAAAAGACCCCATCTGGTTAATTCTTTTGAGCAGCACGCTTGGTTACATTTTACCCACACCTACTTTGAAATTTATCAAACCAGGTGTATTGTCACAAGCAGTGGGTGAGCCTAAACCATGAATTCGTTTTACATCACCGTGTTAAGTGACAGCTCACTCAACATTTTTAAGAACAACACCTAAAGTCAGTTTAGAACGAAATTAGCTAAAACCTATCCATATCGAAAAAGGTCAATGATAACAATCAATCAAACTTTATTGAGTTATAAGGCCACCGGCCCATACACATATAAAGATTTATAATACAAAATATACATCTGTGGATGCTACAAATCAGACATGGTTAAGACATAATAGAAATATATAAAACAAAATGTCAACAATTATCATAGAAATAGAATTGGTACTAATTATCTAATCATAGACAAAAATAATCGTGTTCTTTAAGCGCTACATTTATCAAAGAAAAGTATAAATTACTAATTATCTAAACATAGACAAAAATTGATCACGTTCTCTAAACGCTAGATATAGAAAAGTTGCTAATTTCTTAATTGTATCAATATCTTGAGTTGACATCAGATTATAATATTTTATGTATGAAGGATATTTCCAGAAATAATCACTGATGTAAGTATGTCTTATATTAGAGTAAAGTGGACAAATAAGTACAAAATGGTACTCATTTCCTTGTACACATTCACAAAATGGGCAATATCTATAATCACGTTCAATACAACTATATCGCCCAGTTTCTATCGATAAACAATGAGATGAAGATCGAAAATTTGCTAAAACACTTCTAAATTTTTTAATATCCAGACAATAAACATATTTTGCAGGTAAATAATCTTTTTTAAAATGAATATAATCCATCAATTTCACTCACATTTAATGAACATTTTGACATCCAATTTTGAACATATTGGTCTTTTAATCTATTGACATATATTGATAAAAATAAAATTGGCTGATCCACACATTGCATTTCCCAAATATATCCAAAACCGTTTTGATACAAGTTAGTTCTAACTACAGTTACCCAATTTTTATGTCCAATATTATCAAAATATCTTAACATATTATAACAAATCTTAAAATATCTAGAAGGATGCATATTAATAATACGTATCCAATATTTCACAATGCGTTTATAAACCAGTATATACATAGGGTAACGACCCAAATCCCCTAATACTGAATCATTGCAAGCTGTTCTCTTTACATAAAGAAAACGTTTACATGCATATTTATGAATATCTTCAGTGCATGATATGTTACCTGTTCCCCATATTTCGCAGCCATACAATAATACTGGACTTACTTTAACATCAAATATTTTGAAAAATGTTTGTTAGGGTATACATCCTAAATTATTTAACGAGCTAACAATGTGATTAAATACTTTCTTAGCTTTAATCGCCTTGTCCTCTGCCATTTTGTATAAACATAGGCGATTAGTAAAATACAAACCAACATATGAAAACCCATTAACTATATCAACATTTATGTTATCATAAACCCAAGATTCTCTAGCAGCTATTCTACCGCCTCGTTTGAAAGTAATTATTTTCGTTTTTTCAATATTAACATATATCTTAAAATCATTACAAAATTCATAAAGTAAATTCAATTGTTTTTGCAGACCAACTACTGTGTCTGATATCAAAGCTACATCGTGTGCAAAAAGAAGCATAAATATTTCAGTTATATCAGGGAATAATTGTATCCCTCTAACATTATTACGACTAAAAAATGTGTGAAGCTCATCTATAAATAGACAGAACAAAACAGGGCTTAAGGCACACCCTTGTCTTAGGCCTAGAGGGCATCTAAAAATATCAGTGAGACCATCTTGTGTTTTAACACAAGCCTTTACAGAACGATACACTGAAATAATTGATCGATAAAGATTACCCTTTATATTATTTTGACGAAGAATAGAAAACAAAATATCATGGTTAACAGAATCAAAAGCTTTCTGAAAGTCAATAAAAGCAACATATATCGGTTTCCTTTTCTGATTCAAGTAATTATTTATAATTGAGGATAAAATGAAAGCATTGTCCATTGTTGAGTATCCAGACCTAAATCCTGCCTGTGATTCTGTTAAAAGTTCAAATGCTTCAACATAAAATGTAACACGTTTAGTAATAATGAATAAATAAATTTTACTAATAATATCTATTAAGGCAATACCTCTGTAGTTGTTGGGACAGTGTATTGATCCCTTTTTGTATACAGGAATAATAATAGACCTAGACCATTTTTCTGGAAATTCTCCTGTTTTAAATAACCTATTAAAAAGTTTCAACAAAAAAGGAAGCAATGCGTTTATTCCATATCTAAAATGTTCAGGAATTAATATTCCACCTGTTGCCTTATTAACATTTAAGTTTTGAACAGCATATAATATTTCATCAGTAGTTATTTCAGAATTAAATAAAGAATACTCAACATCACTGATATCATTTACAGACTGGTCATTTGAGTCATGAACCTGTGAACTTGCATTTGAAGCTGCAAACAAAGTACTAAAATGATCATACCACTCAATTAAAGAAATGTTTGGTTCTGTTTTACTTTAACCACTACAACGGCTGAGATTTCTCCAGAACATTTTAGCATCATAAACTGAGTGATCAAGTTGTTTTAAACATTTTGTATTATACAGAAAACGTTTTGTTTTACACATATTTTTATAAATAGATTTCAAGTCTAAATAGTTATTTAAATTACTATTTGTACGATTATTCTGAAAACTTCTAAGGGCTTTACGTGAATTTAATTTCGCCTTTAAACAGTCTCTATCAAACCATATTTTATTAGAAATATTTTTACGGAAGGTTAAGACTTTTTTAAAAGGTTTGCTACTTTCTAGTACAGCATTCTCAAAAGTTTCAAGTATAATGTTGATATCCTGTGTATAATCAGCAATACTGTTCTCAAATTCTTCAAAAGTACCGTTTATAATATCTTTAGATAACATATCAAGAAATTGGGTATGATTATTTGAATTTATATAGGTCTTATCTTTAATCACTGAAGAGTTATTGCCCTTTTTTATATTACAAATGGGCACAATCTTTATTAATATTTGGACAGGAAAATGGGAACTTTCAGAAGTTTCAACCACTTGTGTGTTATAATGCTATCAAAAAGAGTTCTTGAGAGGATAAAATAATCGATAACACTATTTCCATTTCTATTAGCAAAAGTACATTTAGAAGACAATGGTCCAAATCTACCATTTGCAATAAAGATACTGTAGGCTTTGCAAAAATTTAATAATTCTTTACCCCTCTTATTTACAATAATATCATCTGATTCTCTTTGTTGATCAATTGTATTTTCTAAAATATCTACATAGTCAATGGGAGATGGCTTTGGTAGAACTTATTATCCCCTCTCAAATTGTAAATGTGTCTGAAGAAGAATCGAAATTCAAAATTGTCACCACCGATTTAAATTTAGGCAAGAAAATGAATAAATTTTCACATCAGTGTCAGAAGATAAACGATCAATACAGTAATGCTAGCTGTATTCCACCGGGGGTGTATTCCTCCCCAGAACACCTCATCAGCGAAATTGATGAAGCCATTCAAAAAGCTGTAAAGAAACTTTTACATGACAATGAAATGACTTTTCATATTGGTTATTCCACACCCAAGAAACGTGTCAAGTTTAACAGCAGTCATACTGAGATGGGGTTACACTTTCATCCGAAATTACTCATGAAATTAGGAGGTGTGAGTATGATGATGGGTGATATTTACCCCACCGACAAAAATCCCTTTCCTTATGGTGTCGATTTAAATGTAGGCACCAATCATTTATTCATTTATTCCGATCTGGCCGATTTTACGTTCCTCGGAAACATTGAGGCACCCATACTTCGAGTGGTACCTTTTGAATCGACTCGAAAAGATTCAAATCATACTCATGAAGAATTTTTAAATTTGCATTACATCCCCATCTCCAAATCCAATTTTGATGAAATTGAAATCAATATAAGGGGTGACACAGGCGAAGTCGTTCATTTTGTAGAAGGCAAGTCTATGGTCAAGTTGCATTTTAGAAAGAAAACACATTGATCATGTATCCCGTGTATAGAGGCGTTCCCCGACAATATGGTCATGGTCTAGGGTCTTTGTTTCACTCGGCCATCAAATCTACTACACCTCTTCTAGCACCTCTTGTCAGTTCAACGATGAGAGCCATAAAAAATGAAGGAGTTAGACAAGGCACAGGCGCTATCACCGATGTACTTTTAAAAGGCAAAAGTCCGAAACAGGTGTTGAAGACTCGTGGCATACAAGCAATCAAAAGCATTGGAAAAGCAGCAGCATTGCAATTGGGCAGATCACTCATCAATCGTGTCAGAGGAGGAAGAAGACCTCGTCGAGCAACAAAACGTATAAATAAACCGACGCACAAGAAAACACCTCATTTCACAACCAAGCGTCGTCGGAGCAATCCACTTCAGGGAATTATACGAAGTAAACTTCTCAAGACGTCTTCAAGACCAATCGATATATTTGACTAGAACAACGATGATGCAACACGGATCTTGCGAGTGTAGTAAAACAGAGCTTGATGTTACTTCTGTACCACCCACCATGACAGCCATGCAAGATGCACAATGGACAGAACATTATCCTATCTCAGCATTGAATAATTCAGCACCAATTGAATTCATCATTCCACCACAGACAGAGAAATGGACAGATCTCAATCAGTCTTACTTATACGTGAAGTTCAAAGTGGTTGCAGCTGCGGATGGTGCAAATTTGGCAGGTGATGCAGAAGTGTCTGTGGTCAATAACTTTTTCCACAGTATGTTCAGCAGTATAGACTTGTACCTGAACAACAAACTCGTTTCCAGCGATTCAGATTTGTACCCCTATCGGGCTTATATTGAAAATTTACTGTCCTACAGTAAAGCCTGTCAAGATACACAACTCAAGGCATTTGAACTCTGGGACAAAGATACAGCGACACACATGCAAGACAACACAACCGGAGCCAATAATGAGGGTTGGAAACGTCGACGATTGCGCATTCAAGGGAGTGCATCTTGTGAACTCATCGGACGATTACATTTAGATTTGTTCCTGCAAGAAAAATATCTTCCTAATGGTATTGAACTCAGGCTCAAACTCAACAGGACGTCCAACAACTTTTGTCTTGTGGGCACTGCTGAAGGTAAAGTGGTGATACAGCAGGTAGGATTCAACGTGAGAACAGTGGACCTGCTTCCCGTGGTGGCCAACAACTTGAATCAAGCCATTGCACAGTACAACATGAAAATTCCAATTAGACGTGCTGTCGTGAAAACATTTACCATCCCTGCCGGACAAAGATCTAAAATTGATGATCACTTGTTTCTCGGACAACTCCCAAAACGCATCATTCTCGGGATGGTGAGAAATTCAGACATCAACGGAAATGCTGCCAGTAATCCATTTGATTTCAAACACTTTAACCTATCCAAGTTAGAAGTCAGCATTGATGGCAAAACCACGCATAATAAAGCATTCACACCGAATTTCACCGATGGCGAAGTGGCTAGATCCTACATGTCACTATACCAGGCCACAGGCTCCATGGGCATGAATCGAAGTTTCGGAATGAGTTTGACACAGTACAAGGCAGGATACACGTTATGGGGATTTGATCTCACCGCCGATCAAGGAAGCGAGGAAGGTCAACTACACCCTATAAAAACAGGAAACATGAGAATCGACCTTCAGTTCTCAGAAGGTCTTGGTGTACCCATCAACGTGATTGTGTATGCAGAATTCGATAATCAAATCGAAATCAACACCATCCGAGAAATCATCACAGATTATTGAAGACATGGAACATTTTTCAAAGACATTGCGGGAAAGGATGATTCGTAAACAGAAAAAAATCTTAGATGGTATACTTGTGGAGGAATTACAGACACTGATTTACAAAGAAATGCAGTCAAATTGTCCTGGATGTCAAGTGGATCATCCAAGTCAACTCAAGCATGCCTGCTTATTCACAACACCCAACTTATGGGTTGAATTGTACATAGAAAACGCACTGGATCAACTGAATATGGAAAAGGTGAATAGACTGTTTTTTGATCTCATCACACGTCAATGTCAACCTGTCTATATCACGGATACTAATCTACAGTGGCTGAAGGATATAAAGGAACAAATCAATACATATCGCAAAGACCCTGATCAGCTTTTGATCAGTGCATGGAAAGAAAAAGTGAAACTCGCTTGGAAAAATGGACACACATAACGCCAATCAGCCTGGAGAACATTGGGTGATGCTCTTCTTTAAAGAAAATAAGGCGATTTATTTTGATTCGTACGGATTACCACCTTTGAAAGAACATATTCAACCCTTCCTGGAAAAGAATGCCAGATCTTATACTTACAATCAGGTCAGATATCAAAGTGGAAATAGTGTCATGTGCGGAGTGTACTGTATATTCGCTTTAGATACTTTGGCTCAAGGAAAGGATCTCGATTCTGTGTTAACAAGGACTTTTCAATATGAACCGAAATATTACAATCAAAATGACAAACAAGTCTGTGAATGGTTCAAACAAGTGTATGGACAGTGGTACATGAAAGCTAGACAATTACCTAAACCTGATGCACAATGCTGTACTGCCGATCAAAGTAACATTAATCCTATGCTCATGTTTGACTTGTATGTATTAAACCATGATTATCTGTATTTCTAATGTTGTTTAATATGTTGTTCATCTTGTTCATCTTGTTCAAAATGTTTGTTTATTAAAAAATGTTTGTTCAATAAAAAAATGTTTTGTTCAATAAAAAATGTGTACACACAACATTGTTGTTATCTATGTAGTAGTCAAGGGGGTTTAAGTACACCCTATCCATTTATTAAAGGCCCATACGTGCCGTACGTTTCCCTATTTATTAAAGGCCTATAAGTTTCCAGCCTATAATGTTCCCTATCCAGCCTATAATGTTCCAGCCCATAATGTTCCCTATCCAGCCCATAAATTTCCAGCCCATAAGTTTCAGCCCATATTGCCCCCCTTCACTACTGACATGATTAGATCTAGGTATTCAAATTGTTAAAAAGAATCAAGTGCGTGAATGAAGCATGTAAAATATGGTATAGAAAACCTAGCCTTTTTATTTTTAGCAAGTCATTAATTCACCGTAAGCACAAATATGTCTTGTCACGACATGTCTTTATTTCAATGGAGACGATTTCAAAACAACGATTACTCATTCACTTTACAACGAACTTTTTTTAATGGGAAAAAGTAAATATATTCCAATACTTTGCAAACATATTTTTTGAAAATAAATCATCACTATACACCTGTATGCATTTAAAATGAAATATTCTCATTCCAACTAATACTGCTGTAAAGTTGAAGGTACAATAAAATATACGTTCATCATCAATTACATGCTTTTAAATTTGAGATTATACAGAAACAGCGAGTTTAACTTTATATGACTGTTAATGAATAAACGAACATTTTAATAACTTTCTTTGTACGATAGGTGTTCAGTATTTAAACGAAATACACAATGGTTCTACAGATGAGCATGATGTTTCATTGAAAATTATTTTATTTATTTATGTAAACTTTACAAAGAATTCAGTAGGAATAGTATTGACCAATAATGTATTGTTTGCTAAAGATTTTTCCACTCCTTTTTTAGGGCTTTAAAGACCAATTAGTGTATCAATAGGTTTTCTTCTGACACCTTGAATATTAATACATGTAATACGCCAGATATAATATTTCTTTGAGTCTATGTCAGAGGTCCTTTGAATCGTCCGGTGTAGTAAAATCAATTTTCCAAGATTCAAGGTAGTTTTTAGCTGTGTAACTTGAGGTACGCTACAGGTTTCTGTGTTAAACCGGAAAAAAATGTTAGTTCAGATTCTTAAACATTGTTAACCATATATATCTGCTAAATCAGTGCACAATCACTTGCGCGAGGCTGGGCTACATGGACATCGACCATACGTTGGTTTTCATTATAGAAGGGCGGCGTTCAATAAACGCAACCCCAACACGACCCAGCAACACAGGGCTACCTGTAAAGAGCCCAGCAAGACACCAAACAAAACAAGTAGGACAGGGCACAAGGCAAAGCACTAACTTTATTAATACATTAAAGGAGATATTAGAAACCGACAAGAAAATTAAAAAGAAAATTTATCAATAGGCCTACAAAAGTAAAGAGCTGTAGGTGAAAGGGACATGAGTTCGGGGAAGAGGGGTGCAAAATTAAAATAAAGCAAACCTAGGGGGTTAAGTGAAGATTCTTACCGTAGACGAGACAACAACAAGAAGGGACACCTTAATAGTGTGAAACAACGAAAATAGAGAAAAACAGAATCCCTAAAGAAATCCCAACACGTTTAAATTGAAAATGCTGCAGGCCCGTTTTGATTGAGTCTGTTCATGGCCGGTAATAGAAAGTGCAAGTTACCGTCCACGCCCCCTCGTACCGGCTTATGCAGAATTCAACATTTAAACTTGAGAATGGTGAAATTTGACATCAGCAGATATATGCAAACAGAGTATTTAGCCATTTTGAACGATCTCTAGGGATTCTATTTTTCTCTATTTTGAACAAGACTAACATGGAAACAGCCGTAAGTGTAAGTGGACCGTTAAGTCAGTATTTTGTATACACAACTGAGATCTACTTGACACGATAGCGATTGAAATATACAACGAACGAATTTTCAAAAATAATTTCATAAACTTTTATCAGTCGAATAGTTTAGCTTATTACCACAGGCACGAGTATCGGACCTGGGATGAAAAAATATGACCAGATTGATAATAAAACCTGTGTTCATCTTAAAAGTGTCAAAAACCAAAAAAAAATGTAAATAATGACCCCCTTTAAAATATACTATAATTTAAGAGAAGGCCGGAAACTTTAGATTCGAGCCTACGAACAAGGGATTCATTTCCCGAGCCGTTGTTAAAACAATTGGCCCGACAATTAAAAAAGACTTTTATCACTATTTCACGTTTGTATTAAACTTCCAAATGAGACCGACCCCAAGTCTCTAGCCCTTCCCGTTCATGAAATATTTATCGGGAAACGAGCGAATTCGTGCTAAAAATCCTTGGTAGACAGAATTGCGGCACAACGATTCGGTACGTAAACATAGACTAATACATGTTTGTCAGCTGAGTACGGGTCAAAATCACTTGAATTTACTAAATAATAGTACTAAATACATTAAGTTGGACCACTCACACCCGTCAGTAGCATCTGATACACGTAAAATTCGAATTTCAAACCTTTCCACGGTATTTAGATTCCTTTCAACGCCATTGTCAATCAGCTGTTCGATATTTTGTAACGAGTCTTCTGATTGGCCAATAGCAACGAAACCGCAACGTTTCACACAAGGATGCATAATGACGTAAAAAGCGATTGAAAGACCGTGTAAATGTTTGAAACTCGAATCTCGTGTGTATCAGGTGCTACTGACGCTTGTGAGTGGTCCAACTTAATGTATTTAGTAATATTATTTAGTAAATTCAAATGATTTTGACCCGTAATCAGCTCGGGAAATGAATCCCTTGTTCGTAGGCTCGAATCTAGAGTTTCCGGCCTTCTCTTAACTTATAGTATAGTTTAAAGGGGGTCATTATTTACATTTTTTTTTGTTTTTGACACTTTTAAGATGAACACAGGTTTTATTATCAATCTGGTCATATTTTTTCATCCCAGGTCCGATACTCGTGCCTGTGCTTATTACTTACCTCTCTGGTCCGTTTATAAAATAAGTCCATATCCAATTTCATATTTAACACATTTTGATATGTCATAATGATGTCATATATCCATAAACAACTTTGCACTTGGCGATCCCGCAAAGCGAAAAGTCGAAAATTAACAAGTTAAAATAGCGGGGGCGCGCAGCAAAAACACGCTTATTAGCGTGGACGCGGGGCGAAGTTCAAGAAATAAAACTTCGCCCCGCGGGGCCGCGGAGCGAGATTTAAGAAATAAAACAGCGGGGTCGCGGAACGAAAACACGCTAATTAGCAGGGTCGCAGGGCGAAGTTAAATAAATAACTTTGCCGCGCGCCCCCGCTAATAAGCGTGTTTTCGTCCCGCGACCCCGCCAAACGAAAAGTCGATAAATAACATGCTAAATGGCGGGGGCGCGCAGCGAAAACACACTTTTTAGCGAGGGCGCGGGGCGAATGTTAATAAATAAAACTTAGTCCCGCGGGAGCGCGGAGCGAGATTTAAGAAATGAAACGGCGAGTCGCGGGACGAAAACGCGATTATAAGCGGGTGCGCGGGGCGAAGTTAAATCAATAAATAAAACTTCGCGGGGCGCGGAGCGAAAACACGCTTATTAGCGAGGGCGCTGATTAGCGTATTTTCGCTTCGCACCCCGCCGTTTTATATCTTAAATCTCGCCCCGCGCCCCCGCGCGGCGAAGTTTTATTTATTAAATTTCGCCGCGCGCCCTCGCTAATAAGCGTGTTTTTGCTTCGCGCCCCCGCCGTTTTATTTCTTAAATCTCGCCCCGCGCCCCCGCGCGACGATGTTTTATTTATTCAATTTCGCCGCGCGCCCTCGCTTATTAGCGTGTTTTTGCTGCGAGCCCCCGCCATTTTAACTTGTTAAAATTCGACTTTTCGCTTGACGGGGTCGCGGGGCGAAAACACAAATGGCACAAATCAGCCACCATAATAAATAGAAAAAATACCTTACTGTACTATTATAAAGAATTAGGCAATTTAAACTAACTTGTAAGACTCGCTTTTATTGTTTATGAATGAGTAGCATACTTAATTAGGATGATGTCTGCTCACAAATTGGCTCAACTATTTTCTTATCAACTGATCTTGATATAACTTGTGGCGTTAGTGTATGTAAGATGTCATTTTAGCATCATATGGAAAACAAAATATAATAAGAACGGAAAAATTCATCAGTAAGAAGTACGGTGGCACAAAGGTGACATATGTGTGTTTCTATTTATCTCGTGAACACGAGATAATGTGGCCAGGAGTTACTAAGTCGTGGCCACGAGATAAATAATCAATCAGATTACACCATTTATATGAATTTCCATAAATAACTAGACATGTGCTATAGTACAAGGATGCCCCTACTTCACCAGCCTGTAAAAGTGCCATTTTTACAACTTATTGACCGGTCAATAATTTCACATTAAGCGTCACTGAGACCCAGATTTTTGACCAAATGACCTCGAAATTATTAGATGGCATCTACTGATCAGGTGCAATGATCTTTCTAGCTTTTATAAACCATGGCTTGTCCCTTCTAAACTATTCATCAGACAAGGAGTTTACCTTATAGGCTATCTACTGTCCACAGGCAATGTCCCTTACAAATAAAATAAACCAGGACTTATTCCTTCTCATGTTATCGTATAAACAAGGTTAACAGGCCGTAGTACGTACCAACAGACCAATTCGATCACAAAATTGTCCCAACAAAGGTCTATAGTCAAAATTAATGTCTGGTGGGCCTTGGAAGGTGACTTTTTAATATGATCCTAAAGACAAGTTCAAAGTGAATATCTTCAGTATTTTCAAAGATTAATGTTGCATGTAAAAGTAAGTTGTTCAGTTAAAAAATTCATAATATATATAGTGTATTCTGATTTGTCAATTATCTTGTGGCCACGACTTAGTTATCTCGTGGCCACGACTTAGTAACTCGTGGCAACGACTTAGTAACTCGTGGCCACAACATAGTATTTTGTGGCCACGACTAAGCTATCTCGAGGCCATGACTTAGTAACTCGTGGCCACGACATAGTACATATCTCGTTTTCACGAGATAAATAAAAACACAGACATGTCACATTTGTGCCACCGTAAAAAATGGATCATTATTGACTTTGTCAACAATCTTATCGGAGGGAGAAAAAATCAGCCGCATTCTCGTGGCAGTTTAACCCCGTTTTTTTCTTACTTTTGTGTATAGTGACATAATCTCGAGGCATGTTAGAAATGGACAATACTGACTTGATAAATATTATAAGACGGTGCTTGCAGGACTTAGTAGTAGAATACATGAACATAAAATAGTAATACCCCTCGATATCGCCCAGACCATGGTATTTCCACAAACATATAACAATCTCGTCGCTATACTATATATAACAATAACATGTTTTATCTTTTACACCCAATTTGTCTCAGATTTCAAAAGAACAAAAACCGCCGATATGTTCATTGATCTATTTGAATTAACTTATTCGAAAATAATAATGAAATGCGTCCTTTACGAAAACATTTATCACACAGTCTTTGTAGTGCGTGTTTCATTTGAAACATGTGTAACAGAGTACACAAACAAAACAAAACATGTGTCTAGTATTTCAAGTTGATTGTTTTAAATATTGATTTAATGAAAGAGATAAATAAGCAATGATTGCTTATTAACAATTAAAAGAACTATTCAAATACATATATACGGCGTTCCGTTTGGACTGTAGCGATTTTTTATTTCGTCCTTATACGATGGTACGATGGTGAAAACACGATGTCGCAAAGGTACGATGGTGAAAACGCGATCGTACCATCGTGTTTTCACCATCGTACCATCGCGTGGTCACCATCGTACATCGCGTTTTCAACATCGTGCCATCGTGTTTTCACCATTTTAGTATCTGCTGTATCAGAATCTGACATCTTTCTGTATGTTTACTAGTCATACTGACCGATAGGCGATGGTACGATGGTGTTGTCACGATGGTACGATGGTGAAAACGCGATATAACGTCGCGTTTTCACCATCGTACTTTTGCGCCATTGCGATTTCACCATCGTGACATCGCGTTTTCATCATCGTACCATCGCGTTTTCACCATCGTACTATCGCGCCATTGCAATTTCACCATCGTAACATCGCGTTTTTATCATCGTAACATCGCGTTTGTACCATCGTACTATCTCGCCATTGCGATTACATCATCGTACCATCGCGTTTTCACCATCGTATTATCTTACTATCCGGTTTCACCATCGTTTTATCGTTCATCGCTGGTACAGACAAAAAAGAAAAATGCAGATTGTCCAAACGGAACACCGTACATAAACGATTTTATTTAAAGTTGTAAAATATTACCTATTACCTAATAAGGGAGATAAGACAATGAATAGCTGGTATTGAAATGGTATAATACATACACGGTGATCTCCCTGACTTTTTTCTTGTTCTAGTTATTATTTACTTTAAGATGAACACATTTATCATGTACTAACAACCATCATGTAGCTTTCAACGATAAAATTGTACAATACATGATGAATTCGATGTACTCCTATGAAATAAATATGTATGTATTTCTAGTAAATTGTGTCTTATCGCACACAAACAATCATACAGAACAAACAGTTTTTCAAGACTTTTGCAATAAGTAAATAATCATTTTACATAGACATAGTTAATACTTATAATTAACAGACATAATTAAAAATGGGAAAAAACACATATAACAAGCCAGGTTTTTCAGAATATTCTCTTTTTTAGCATTTAATATTTCTACAAGTTTAATTACACTAGTCTTAGATTAACATAATTATAACGTTTAATATATAGATATGAGCCGCGTCATGACAAAACCAACATAATGCGTTTGCGACCAGCATGGATCCAGACCAGCCTGGGCATCCGCGCAGTCTGATCAGGATCCATGCTGTTCGCTTACAAACCCTATTTCAAGTAGAGAGCTGATAGCGAACAGCATGGATCCTGATCAGACTGCGCGAAGGCGCAGGCTGGTCTGAATCTATGCTGGTCGCAAACGCACTATGTTGGTTTTGTCGTGACGCGGCTCATATGTATTTTGATAGGTGTATGTATAATTTAAATAACGTTAACTAAATTGTAAAAAAAATATCGCCTGTATAAAATATGAAAAACAAGATCATCAAGGAAGGACGGCATTATTAAATCAGACATACTACCAATATAATATAATGTATTTCTGATAATCACCCTGATAATCTTGTAATATAATATTTTAAATACGCAACTAGTTACATTGTTAATGACATTTAGACGACAAGGTCAACAAATGTAGTATCATTTTCGTATTTAAGTGTTGAAAATCTTAAATTTGTAGATTCAATTTGTAACGCTTGGTCTACCTTGTACATAATATGGGTGTGTATTTAAAGCTCCATTTTCTAAATGGCAAATTGATTTATGGTTTGTTTCCTAAAATTCGACTTAGGAACAAAGGTATAGATTTGCATTCAAGAATATTGACCTACAAATAAAAGAGTGACAATCAGTTTATAAATATTAGAAAACGGTTTTCAGTACAAGCTAAAAATATCGTCTGCTTTTAATATTTTGAATGTGTTCAAGAATGCATGAATAGCGTTAGTAGTATAAAGGTATTTTGTTTTGTTTTTTCTGGGTGAATTCAATAGACAATGCAGATATAAATAAACATTTGAGCCGCGTCACGACAAACCAACAATGTGCGTCCGCGGAGTCTGATCAGAATCCATGATGTTAGCTTACAAACCCTATTATAAGTAGATTAACTGATAGCGAACAGCATGGATCCTGATCAGACTGCGCGGATGCGCAGACTGGACTGGAACCATGCTGGTCGCAAACCCACTATGTTGGTTTTGTCGTGAAACGGCTCATTTGTATGCGCATAGACTATCGGTAGACTTGCTTTTTGGAAACCCGATAAGAATAAGTTAAAAAAATTGTATAATTGATTTTTTTTCCTTTTCGTAACTTTAATTATGGTTCTATTTAAACTAAACTAAATTTAAACTATTTAATTATCATTAAAAAAAGCCTTACACGTATACTTTATTTCGT